>NW_027063341.1:0-21496 GCF_032884065.1 Artemia franciscana | reverse complement strand
AGTTTTAGTTTTCGAGGGTAATAGCTACGTATGTTGAAAAAATGAAGATATTAGACTATTTTATAATTGCAAATGGTGACGAATGTGATTAAAGGCTCTTTTCCTATGTCAAAAGTTTTAGTTTTCGAGGGTAATAGCTACGTATGTTGAAAAAATGAAGATATTAGACTATTTTATGATTACACATGGTAAAGAATGTGATTAAAGGCTCTTTTCCTATGTCAAAAGTTTTAGTTTTCGAGGGTAATAGCTACGTATGTTGAAAAAATGAAGATATTAGACTATTTTATGATTGCAAATGGTAAAGAATGTAATTAAAGGCTCTTTTCCTATGTCAAAAGTTTTAGTTTTCGAGGGTAATAGCTACGTATGTTGAAAAAATGAAGATATTAGACTATTTTATGATTGCAAATGGTAAAGAATGTGATTAAAGGCTCTTTTCCTATGTCGAAAGTTTTAGTTTTCGAGGGTAATAGCTACGTATGTAGGAAAAATGAAGATATTAGACTATTTTATGATTGCACATGGTAAAGAATGTGATTAAAGGTTCTTTTTCTATGGCAAAAGTTTTAGTTTTTGAGGGTAATAGCTATGTATGTTGAAAAAATGAAGATATTAGACTATTTTATGATTGCACATGGTAAAGAAAGTGATTAAAGGTTCTTTTCCTATTTCAAAAGTTTTCGTTTTCGAGGGTAATAGCTACGTATGTTGGAAAAATGAAGATATTAGACTATTTTATGATTGCACATGGTAAAGAATGTGATTAAAGGCTCTTTTCCTATGTCAAAAGTTTTAGTTTTCGAGGGTAATAGCTACGTATGTTGAAAAAATGAAGATATTAGACTATTTTATGATTGCAAATGGTAAAGAATTTGATTAAAGGCTCTTTTCCTATTTCAAAAGTTTTAGTTTTCGGGGGTAATAGCTACGTATGTTGGAAATATGAAGATATTAGACTATTTTATGATTGCACATGGTAAAGAATGTGCTTAAAGGCTCTTTTCCTATGGCAAAAGTTTTAGTTTTCGAGGGTAATAGCTACGTATGTTGAAAAAATGAAGATATTAGACTATTTTATAATTGCAAATGGTAACGAATGTGATTAAAGGCTTTTTTCCTATGTCAAAAGTTTTAGTTTTCGAGGGTAATAGCTACGCATGTTGAAAAAATGAAGATATTAGACTATTTTATAATTGCAAATGGTAACGAATGTGATTAAAGGCTCTTTTCCTATTTCAAAAGTTTTCGTTTTCGAGGGTAATAGCTACGTATGTTGGAAAAATGAAGATATTAGACTATTTTATGATTGCACATGGTAAAGAATGTGATTAAAGGCTCTTTTCCTATGTCAAAAGTTTTAGTTTTCGAGGGTAATAGCTACGTATGTTGAAAAAATGAAGATATTAGACTATTTTATGATTGCACATGGTAAAGAAAGTGCTTAAAGGCTCTTTTCCTATTTCAAAAGTTTTAGTTTTCGAGGGTAATAGCTACGTATGTTGAAAAAATGAAGATATTAGACTATTTTATGATTGCAAATGGTAAAGAATGTGATTAAAGGCTCTTTTCCTATTTCAAAAGTTTTCGTTTTCGAGGGTATTAGCTACGTATGTTGGAAAAATGAAGATATTAGACTATTTTATGATTGCACATGGTAAAGAATGTGATTAAAGGCTCTTTTCCTATGTCAAACGTTTTAGTTTTCGAGGGTAATAGCTACGTATGTTGAACAAATGAAGATATTAGACTATTTTATGATTGCAAATGGTAAAGAATGTGATTAAAGGCTCTTTTCCTATGTCAAAAGTTTTAGTTTTCGAGGGTAATAGCTACGTATGTTGAAAAAATGAAGATATTAGACTATTTTATAATTGCAAATGGTAACGAATGTGATTAAAGGCTCTTTTCCTATGTCAAAAGTTTTAGTTTTCGAGGGTAATAGCTACGTATGTTGAAAAAATGAAGATATTAGACTATTTTATAATTGCAAATGGTAACGAATGTGATTAAAGGCTCTTTTCCTATGTCAAAAGTTTTAGTTTTCGAGGGTAATAGCTACGTATGTTGAAAAAATGAAGATATTAGACTATTTTATGATTGCACATGGTAAAGAATGTGATTAAAGGCTCTTTTCCTATGTCAAAAGTTTTAGTTTTCGAGGGAAATAGCTACGTATGTTGGAAAAATGAAGATATTAGACTATTTTATGATTGCACATGGTAAAGAAAGTGCTTAAAGGCTCTTTTCCTATTTCAAAAGTTTTAGTTTTGGAGGGTAATAGCTACGTATGTTGAAAAAATGAAGATATTAGACTATTTTATAATTGCAAATGGTAACGAATGTGATTAAAGGCTCTTTTCCTATATCAAAAGTTTTAGTTTTCGAGGGTAATAGCTACGTATGTTCGAAAAATGAAGATATTAGACTATTTTATAATTGCACATGGTAAAGAATGTGATTAAAGGCTCTTTTCCTATGTCAAAAGTTTTAGTTTTCGAGGGTAATTGCTACGTATGTTGGAATAATGAAGATATTAGACTATTTTATGATTGCACATGGTAAAGAAAGTGATTAAAGGTTCTTTTCCTGTTTCAAAAGTTTTCGTTTTCGAGGGTAATAGCTACGTATGTTGGAAAAATGAAGATATTAGACTATTTTATGATTTCAAATGGTAAAGAATGTGATTAAAGGCTCTTTTCCTATGTCAAAAGTTTTAGTTTTCGAGGGTAATAGCTACGTATGTTGAACAAATGAAGATATTAGACTATTTTATGATTGCAAATGGTAAAGAATGTGATTAAAGGGTCTTTTCCTATGTCAAAAGTTTTAGTTTTCGAGGGTAATTGCTACGTATGTTGGAATAATGAAGATATTAGACTATTTTATGATTGCACATGGTAAAGAAAGTGATTAAAGGTTCTTTTCCTGTTTCAAAAGTTTTCGTTTTCGAGGGTAATAGCTACGTATGTTGGAAAAATGAAGATATTAGACTATTTTATGATTGCACATGGTAAAGAATGTGATTAAAGGCTCTTTTCCTATGTCCAAAGTTTTAGTTTTCGAGGGTAATAGCTACGTATGTTGAAAAAATGAAGATATTAGACTATTTTATGATTGCAAATGGTAAAGAATGTGATTAAAGGCTCTTTTCCTATTTCAAAAGTTTTAGTTTTCGAGGGTAATAGCTACGTATGTTGTAAATATGAAGATATTAGACTATTTTATGATTGCACATGGTAAAGAATGTGCTTAAAGGCTCTTTTCCTATGGCAAATGTTTTAGTTTTCGAGGGTAATAGCTACGTATGTTGAAAAAATGAAGATATTAGACTATTTTATAATTGCAAATGGTAACGAATGTGATTAAAGGCTTTTTTCCTATGTCAAAAGTTTTAGTTTTTGAGGGTAATAGCTACGCAAGTTGAAAAAATGAAGATATTAGACTATTTTATAATTGCAAATGGTAACGAATGTGATTAAAGGCTCTTTTCCTATTTCAAAAGTTTTCGTTTTCGAGGGTAATAGCTACGTATGTTGGAAAAATGAAGATATTAGACTATTTTATGATTGCACATGGTAAAGAATGTGATTAAAGGCTCTTTTCCTATGTCAAAAGTTTTAGTTTTCGAGGGTAATAGCTACGTATGTTGAAAAAATGAAGATATTGGACTATTTTATGATTGCACATGGTAAAGAAAGTGCTTAAAGGCTCTTTTCCTATTTCAAAAGTTTTAGTTTTCGAGGGTAATAGCTACGTATGTTGAAAAAATGAAGATATTAGACTATTTTATGATTGCAAATGGTAAAGAATGTGATTAAAGGCTCTTTTCCTATGTCAAAAGTTTTAGTTTTCGAGGGTAATAGCTACGTATGTTGAACAAATGAAGATATTAGACTATTTTATAATTGCAAATGGTAACGAATGTGATTAAAGGCTCTTTTCCTATGTCAAAAGTTTTAGTTTTCGAGGGTAATAGCTACGTATGTTGAAAAAATGAAGATATTAGACTATTTTATGACGGCAAATGGTAAAGAATGTGATTAAAGGCTCTTTTCCTATGTCAAAAGTTTTAGTTTTCGAGGGTAATAGCTACGTATGTTGAACAAATGAAGATATTAGACTATTTTATGATTGCAAATGGTAAAGAATGTGATTAAAGGCTCTTTTCCTATGTCAAAAGTTTTAGTTTTCGAGGGTAATAGCTACGTATGTTGAAAAAATGAAGATATTGGACTATTTTATAATTGCAAATGGTAACGAATGTGATTAAAGGCTCTTTTCCTATGTCAAAAGTTTTAGTTTTCGAGGGTAATAGCTACGTATGTTGAAAAAATGAAGATATTAGACTATTTTATGACGGCAAATGGTAAAGGATGTGATTAAAGGCTCTTTTCCTGTGTCAAAAGTTTTAGTTTTCGAGGGTAATAGCTACGTATGTTGAAAAAATGAAGATATTAGACTATTTTATGATTGCAAATGGTAAAGAATGTGATTAAAGGCTCTTTTCCTATGTCAAAAGTTTTAGTTTTCGAGGGTAATAGCTACGTATGTTGAAAAAATGAAGATATTAGACTATTTTATGATTGCAAATGGTAAAGAATGGGATTAAAGGCTCTTTTCCTATGTCAAAAGTTTTAGTTTTCGAGGGTAATAGCTACGTATGCTGGAAAAATGAAGATATTAGACTATTTTATGATTGCACATGGTAAAGAATGTGATTAAAGGTTCTTTTTCTATGGCAAAAGTTTTAGTTTTCGAGGGTAATAGCTACGTATGTTGAAAAAATGAAGATATTAGACTATTTTATGATTGCACATGGTAAAGAATGTGATTAAAGGCTCTTTTCCTATGTCAAAAGTTTTAGTTTTCGAGGGTAATAGCTACGTATGTTGGAAAAATGAAGATATTAGACTATTTTATGATTGCACATGGTAAAGAAAGTGATTAAAGGTTCTTTTCTTATTTCAAAAGTTTTCGTTTTCGAGGGTAATAGCTACGTATGTTGGAAAAATGAAGATATTAGACTATTTTATGATTGCACATGGTAAAGAATGTGTTTAAAGGCTCTTTTCCTATGTCAAAAGTTTTAGTTTTCGAGGGTAATAGCTACGTATGTTGAAAAAATGAAGATATTAGACTATTTTATGATTGCAAATGGTAAAGAAAGTGCTTAAAGGCTCTTTTCCTATTTCAAAAGTTTTAGTTTTCGAGGGTAATAGCTACGTATGTTGAAAAAATGAAGATATTAGACTATTTTATGATTTCAAATGGTAAAGAATGTGATTAAAGGCTCTTTTCCTATGTCAAAAGTTTTAGTTTTCGAGGGTAATAGCTACGTATGTTGAACAAATGAAGATATTAGACTATTTTATGATTGCAAATGGTAAAGAATGTGATTAAAGGCTCTTTTCCTATGTCAAAAGTTTTAGTTTTCGAGGGTAATAGCTACGTATGTTGAAAAAATGAAGATATTGGACTATTTTATAATTGCAAATGGTAACGAATGTGATTAAAGGCTCTTTTCCTATGTCAAAAGTTTTCGTTTTCGAGGGTAATAGCTACGTATGTTGAAAAAATGAAGATATTAGACTATTTTATGATTGCAAATGGTAAAGAATGGGATTAAAGGCTCTTTTCCTATGTCAAAAGTTTTAGTTTTCGAGGGTAATAGCTACGTATGCTGGAAAATGAAGATATTAGACTATTTTATGATTGCACATGGTAAAGAATGTGATTAAAGGTTCTTTTTCTATGGCAAAAGTTTTAGTTTTCGAGGGTAATAGCTACGTATGTTGAAAAAATGAAGATATTAGACTATTTTATGATTGCACATGGTAAAGAATGTGATTAAAGGCTCTTTTCCTATGTCAAAAGTTTTAGTTTTCGAGGGTAATAGCTACGTATGTTGGAAAAATGAAGATATTAGACTATTTTATGATTGCACATGGTAAAGAAAGTGATTAAAGGTTCTTTTCTTATTTCAAAAGTTTTCGTTTTCGAGGGTAATAGCTACGTATGTTGGAAAAATGAAGATATTAGACTATTTTATGATTGCACATGGTAAAGAATGTGTTTAAAGGCTCTTTTCCTATGTCAAAAGTTTTAGTTTTCGAGGGTAATAGCTACGTATGTTGAAAAAATGAATATATTAGACTATTTTATGATTGCAAATGGTAAAGAAAGTGCTTAAAGGCTCTTTTCCTATTTCAAAAGTTTTAGTTTTCGAGGGTAATAGCTACGTATGTTGAAAAAATGAAGATATTAGACTATTTTATGATTTCAAATGGTAAAGAATGTGATTAAAGGCTCTTTTCCTATGTCAAAAGTTTTAGTTTTCGAGGGTAATAGCTACGTATGTTGAA
The DNA here is from genome assembly GCF_032884065.1 of Artemia franciscana. Classification (NCBI taxonomy): domain Eukaryota; kingdom Metazoa; phylum Arthropoda; class Branchiopoda; order Anostraca; family Artemiidae; genus Artemia; species Artemia franciscana. The sequence goes on along the minus strand of NW_027063341.1, from coordinate 15,131 downwards.
CAAAGGAAGATATTAGACTATTTTATGATTGCAAATGGTAAAGAATGTGATTAAAGGCTCTTTTCCTATGTCAAAAGTTTTAGTTTTCGAGGGTAATAGCTACGTATGTTGAAAAAATGAAGATATTGGACTATTTTATAATTGCAAATGGTAACGAATGTGATTAAAGGCTCTTTTCCTATGTCAAAAGTTTTCGTTTTCGAGGGTAATAGCTACGTATGTTGAAAAAATGAAGATATTAGACTATTTTATAATTGCAAATGGTAACGAATGTGATTAAAGGCTCTTTTCCTATGTCAAAAGTTTTAGTTTTCGAGGGTAATAGCTACGTATGTTGAAAAAATGAAGATATTAGACTATTTTATGATTGCACATGGTAAAGAATGTGATTAAAGGCTCTTTTCCTATGTCAAAAGTTTTAGTTTTCGAGGGTAATAGCTACGTATGTTGAACAAATGAAGATATTAGACTATTTTTTGATTGCAAATGGTAAAGAATGTGATTAAAGGCTCTTTTCCTATGTCAAAAGTTTTAGTTTTCGAGGGTAATAGCTACGTATGTTGAAAAAATGAAGATATTGGACTATTTTATAATTGCAAATGGTAACGAATGTGATTAAAGGCTCTTTTCCTATGTCAAAAGTTTTAGTTTTCGAGGGTAATAGCTACGTATGTTGAAAAAATGAAGATATTAGACTATTTTATGACGGCAAATGGTAAAGAATGTGATTAAAGGCTCTTTTCCTGTGTCAAAAGTTTTAGTTTTCGAGGGTAATAGCTACGTATGTTGAAAAAATGAAGATATTAGACTATTTTATGATTGCAAATGGTAAAGAATGTGATTAAAGGCTCTTTTCCTATGTCAAAAGTTTTAGTTTTCGAGGGTAATAGCTACGTATGTTGAAAAAATGAAGATATTAGACTATTTTATGATTGCAAATGGTAAAGAATGGGATTAAAGGCTCTTTTCCTATGTCAAAAGTTTTAGTTTTCGAGGGTAATAGCTACGTATGCTGGAAAAATGAAGATATTAGACTATTTATGATTGCACATGGTAAAGAATGTGATTAAAGGTTCTTTTTCTATGGCAAAAGTTTTAGTTTTCGAGGGTAATAGCTACGTATGTTGAAAAAATGAAGATATTAGACTATTTTATGATTGCACATGGTAAAGAATGTGATTAAAGGCTCTTTTCCTATGTCAAAAGTTTTAGTTTTCGAGGGTAATAGCTACGTATGTTGGAAAAATGAAGATATTAGACTATTTTATGATTGCACATGGTAAAGAAAGTGATTAAAGGTTCTTTTCTTATTTCAAAAGTTTTCGTTTTCGAGGGTAATAGCTACGTATGTTGAAAAAATGAAGATATTAGACTATTTTATGATTTCAAATGGTAAAGAATGTGATTAAAGGCTCTTTTCCTATGTCAAAAGTTTTAGTTTTCGAGGGTAATAGCTACGTATGTTGAACAAATGAAGATATTAGACTATTTTATGATTGCAAATGGTAAAGAATGTGATTAAAGGCTCTTTTCCTATGTCAAAAGTTTTAGTTTTCGAGGGTAATAGCTACGTATGTTGAAAAAATGAAGATATTGGACTATTTTATAATTGCAAATGGTAACGAATGTGATTAAAGGCTCTTTTCCTATGTCAAAAGTTTTCGTTTTCGAGGGTAATAGCTACGTATGTTGAAAAAATGAAGATATTAGACTATTTTATGATTGCAAATGGTAAAGAATGGGATTAAAGGCTCTTTTCCTATGTCAAAAGTTTTAGTTTTCGAGGGTAATAGCTACGTATGCTGGAAAATGAAGATATTAGACTATTTTATGATTGCACATGGTAAAGAATGTGATTAAAGGTTCTTTTTCTATGGCAAAAGTTTTAGTTTTCGAGGGTAATAGCTACGTATGTTGAAAAAATGAAGATATTAGACTATTTTATGATTGCACATGGTAAAGAATGTGATTAAAGGCTCTTTTCCTATGTCAAAAGTTTTAGTTTTCGAGGGTAATAGCTACGTATGTTGGAAAAATGAAGATATTAGACTATTTTATGATTGCACATGGTAAAGAAAGTGATTAAAGGTTCTTTTCTTATTTCAAAAGTTTTCGTTTTCGAGGGTAATAGCTACGTATGTTGGAAAAATGAAGATATTAGACTATTTTATGATTGCACATGGTAAAGAATGTGTTTTAAAGGCTCTTTTCCTATGTCAAAAGTTTTAGTTTTCGAGGGTAATAGCTACGTATGTTGAAAAAATGAAGATATTAGACTATTTTATGATTGCAAATGGTAAAGAAAGTGCTTAAAGGCTCTTTTCCTATTTCAAAAGTTTTAGTTTTCGAGGGTAATAGCTACGTATGTTGAAAAAATGAAGATATTAGACTATTTTATGATTTCAAATGGTAAAGAATGTGATTAAAGGCTCTTTTCCTATGTCAAAAGTTTTAGTTTTCGAGGGTAGTAGCTACGTATGTTGAACAAATGAAGATATTAGACTATTTTATGATTGCAAATGGTAAAGAATGTGATTAAAGGCTCTTTTCCTATGTCAAAAGTTTTAGTTTTCGAGGGTAATAGCTACGTATGTTGAAAAAATGAAGATATTGGACTATTTTATAATTGCAAATGGTAACGAATGTGATTAAAGGCTCTTTTCCTATGTCAAAAGTTTTCGTTTTCGAGGGTAATAGCTACGTATGTTGAAAAAATGAAGATATTAGACTATTTTATAATTGCAAATGGTAACGAATGTGATTAAAGGCTCTTTTCCTATGTCAAAAGTTTTAGTTTTCGAGGGTAATAGCTACGTATGTTGAAAAAATGAAGATATTAGACTATTTTATGATTGCACATGGTAAAGAAAGTGCTTAAAGGCTCTTTTCCTATTTCAAAAGTTTTAGTTTTCGAGGGTAATAGCTACGTATGTTGAAAAAATGAAGATATTAGACTATTTTATAATTGCAAATGGTAACGAATGTGATTAAAGGCTCTTTTCCTATGTCAAAAGTTTTAGTTTTCGAGGGTAATAGCTACGTATGTTCGAAAAATCAAGATATTAGACTATTTTATGATTGCACATGGTAAAGAATGTGATTAAAGGCTCTTTTTCTATGTCAAAAGTTTTAGTTTTCGAGGGTAATTGCTACGTATGTTGAAAAAATGAAGATATTAGACTATTTTATGATTGCAAATGGTAAAGAATGTGATTAAAGGCTCTTTTCCTATGTCAAAAGTTTTAGTTTTCGAGGGTAATAGCTACGTATGTTGAAAAAATGAAGATATTAGACTATTTTATGATTGCAAATGGTAAAGAATGTGATTAAAGGCTCTTTTCCTATGTCAAAAGTTTTAGTTTTCGAGGGTAATAGCTACTTATGTTGGAAAAATGAAGATATTAGACTATTTTATGATTGCACATGGTAAAGAATGTGATTAAAGGTTCTTTTTCTATGGCAAAAGTTTTAGTTTTCGAGGGTAATAGCTACGTATGTTGAAAAAATGAAGATATTAGACTATTTTATGATTGCACATGGTAAAGAATGTGATTAAAGGCTCTTTTCCTATGTCAAAAGTTTTAGTTTTCGAGGGTAATAGCTACGTATGTTGGAAAAATGAAGATATTAGACTATTTTATGATTGCACATGGTAAAGAAAGTGATTAAAGGTTCTTTTCCTATTTCAAAAGTTTTCGTTTTCGAGGGTAATAGCTACATATGTTGGAAAAATGAAGATATTAGACTATTTTATGATTGCACATAGTAAAGAATGTGATTAAAGGCTCTTTTCCTATGTCAAAAGTTTTAGTTTTCGAGGGTAATAGCTACGTATGTTGAAAAAATGAAGATATTAGACTATTTTATGATTGCAAATGGTAAAGAAGGTGATTAAAGGCTCTTTTCCTATTTCAAAAGTTTTAGTTTTCGAGGGCAATAGCTACGTATGTTGGAAATATGAAGATATTAGACTATTTTATGATTGCACATGGTAAAGAATATGCTTAAAGGCTCTTTTCCTATGGCAAAATTTTAGTTTTCGAGGGTAATAGCTATGTATGTTGGAAAAATGAAGATATTAGACTATTTTATGATTGCACACGGTAATGAATGTGATTAAAGGCTCTTTTCCTATGTCAAAAGTTTTAGTTTTCGAGGGTAATAGCTACGTATGTTGAAAAAATGAAGATATTAGACTATTTTTTGATTGCAAATGGTAAAGAATGTGATTAAAGGCTCTTTCCTATGTCAAAAGTTTTAGTTTTCGAGGGTAATAGCTACGTATGTTGAAAAAATGAAGATATTAGACTATTTTATGATTGCAAATGGTAAAGAATGTGATTAAAGGCTCTTTTCCTATGTCAAAAATTTTAGTTTTCGAGGGTGATAGCTACGTTTGTTGAAAAAATGAAGATATTAGACTATTTTATAATTGCAAATGGTAACGAATGTGATTAAAGGCTCTTTTCCTATGTCAAAAGTTTTAGTTTTCCAGGGTAATAGCTACGTATGTTGGAAAAATGAAGATATTAGACTATTTTATGATTGCACATGGTAAAGAATGTGATTAAAGGTTCTTTTTCTATGGCAAAAGTTTTAGTTTTCGAGGGTAATAGCTACGTATTTTGAAAAAATGAAGATATTAGACTATTTTATGATTGCACATGGTAAAGAATGTGATTAAAGGCTCTTTTCCTATGTCAAAAGTTTTAGTTTTCGAGGGTAATAGCTAAGTATGTTGAAAAAATGAAGATATTAGACTATTTTATGATTGCAAATGGTAAAGAATGTGATTAAAGGCTCTTTTCCTATGTCAAAAGTTTTAGTTTTCGAGGGTAATAGCTAAGTAAATTGAAAAAATGAAGATATTAGACTATTTTATGATTGCAAATTTTTTAAAGAATGTAATTAAAGGCTCTTTTCCTATTTCAAAAGTTTTCGTTTTCGAGGGTAATAGCTACGTATGTTGGAAAAATGAAGATATTAGACTATTTTTTGATTGCACATGGTAAAGAATGTGATTAAAGGCTCTTTTTCTATGGCAAAAGTTTTAGTTTTCGAGGGTAATAGCTACGTATGTTGAAAAAATGAAGATATTAGACTATTTTATGATTGCAAATGGTAAAGAATGTGATTAAAGGCTCTTTTCCTATGTCAAAAGTTTTAGTTTTTGAGGGTAATAGCTACGTATGTTGAAAAAATGAAGATATTAGACTATTTTATAATTGCAAATGGTAACGAATGTGATTAAAGGCTCTCTTCCTATGTCAAAAGTTTTAGTTTTCGAGGGTAATAGCTACGTATGTTGGAAAAATGAAGATATTAGACTATTTTATGATTGCACATGGTAAAGAAAGTGCTTAAAGGCTCTTTTCCTATTTCAAAAGTTTTAGTTTTCGAGGGTAATAGCTACGTATGTTTAAAAAATGAAGATATTAGACTATTTTATGATTGCAAATGGTAAAGAATGTGATTAAAGGCTCTTTTCCTATTTCAAAAGTTTTCGTTTTCGAGGGTAATAGCTACGTATGTTGGAAAAATGAAGATATTAGACTATTTTATGATTGCAAATGGTAAAGAATGTGATTAAAGGCTCTTTTCCTATTTCAAAAGTTTTTGTTTTCGAGGGTAATAGCTACGTATGTTGGAAAAATGAAGATATTAGACTATTTTATGATTGCACATGGTAAAGAATGTCATTAAAGGCTCTTTTCCTATATCAAAAGTTTTAGTTTTCGAGGGTAATAGCTACGTATGTTGAAAAATGAAGATATTAGACTATTTTATAATTGCAAGTGGTAACGAATGTGATTAAAGGCTCTTTTCCTATGTCAAAAGTTTTAGTTTTCGAGGGTAATAGCTACGAATGTTGGAAAAATGAAGATATTAGACTATTTTATGATTGCACATGGTAAAGATTTTGCTTAAAGGCTCTTTTCCTATTTCAAAAGTTTTAGTTTTCGAGGGTAATAGCTACGTATGTTGAAAAAAATGAATATATTAGACTATTTTATGATTGCAAATGGTAACGAATGTGATTAAAGGCTCTTTTCCTATGTCAAAAGTTTTAGTTTTCGAGGGTAATAGCTACGTATGTTGAAAAAATGAAGATATTAGACTATTTTATGATTGCAAATGGTAAAGAATGTGATTAAAGGCTCTTTTCCTATGTCAAAAGTTCTAGTTTTCGAGGGTAATAGCTACGTATGTTGAAAAAATGAAGATATTAGACTATTTTATAATTGCACATGGTAAAGAAAGTGCTTAAAGGCTCTTTTCCTATTTCAAAAGTTTTAGTTTTCGAGGGTAATAGCTACGTATGTTGAAAAAATGAAGATATTAGACTATTTTATGATTGCAAATGGTAAAGAATGTGATTAAAGGCTCTTTTCCTATTTCAAAAGTTTTCGTTTTCGAGGGTATTAGCTACGTATGTTGGAAAAATGAAGATATTAGACTATTTTTTGATTGCACATGGTAAAGAATGTGATTAAAGGCTCTTTTCCTATGTCAAAAGTTTTAGTTTTCGAGGGTAATAGCTACGTATGTTGAACAAATGAAGATATTAGACTATTTTATAATTGCAAATGGTAACGAATGTGATTAAAGGCTCTTTTCCTATGTCAAAAGTTTTAGTTTTCGAGGGTAATAGCTACGTATGTTGAAAAAATGAAGATATTAGACTATTTTATAATTGCAAATGGTAACGAATGTGATTAAAGGCTCTTTTCCTATGTCAAAAGTTTTAGTTTTCGAGGGTAATAGCTACGTATGTTGAAAAAATGAAGATATTAGACTATTTTATGATTGCACATGGTAAAGAATGTGATTAAAGGCTCTTTTCCTATGTCAAAAGTTTTAGTTTTCGAGGGTAATAGCTACGTATGTTGGAAAAATGAAGATATTAGACTATTTTATGATTGCACATGGTAAAGAAAGTGCTTAAAGGCTCTTTTCCTATGTCAAAAGTTCTAGTTTTCGAGGGTAATAGCTACGTATGTTGAAAAAATGAAGATATTAGACTATTTTATAATTGCACATGGTAAAGAAAGTGCTTAAAGGCTCTTTTCCTATTTCAAAAGTTTTAGTTTTCGAGGGTAATAGCTACGTATGTTGAAAAAATGAAGATATTAGACTATTTTATGATTGCAAATGGTAAAGAATGTGATTAAAGGCTCTTTTCCTATTTCAAAAGTTTTCGTTTTCGAGGGTATTAGCTACGTATGTTGGAAAAATGAAGATATTAGACTATTTTTTGATTGCACATGGTAAAGAATGTGATTAAAGGCTCTTTTCCTATGTCAAAAGTTTTAGTTTTCGAGGGTAATAGCTACGTATGTTGAACAAATGAAGATATTAGACTATTTTATAATTGCAAATGGTAACGAATGTGATTAAAGGCTCTTTTCCTATGTCAAAAGTTTTAGTTTTCGAGGGTAATAGCTACGTATGTTGAAAAAATGAAGATATTAGACTATTTTATGATTGCACATGGTAAAGAATGTGATTAAAGGCTCTTTTCCTATGTCAAAAGTTTTAGTTTTCGAGGGTAATAGCTACGTATGTTGGAAAAATGAAGATATTAGACTATTTTATGATTGCAAATGGTAACGAATGTGATTAAAGGCTCTTTTCCTATGTCAAAAGTTTTAGTTTTCGAGGGTAATAGCTACGTATGTTGAAAAAATGAAGATATTAGACTATTTTATGATTGCACATGGTAAAGAATGTGATTAAAGGCTCTTTTCCTATGTCAAAAGTTTTAGTTTTCGAGGGTAATAGCTACGTATGTTGGAAAAATGAAGATATTAGACTATTTTATGATTGCAAATGGTAAAGAATGTGATTAAAGGCTCTTTTCCTATGTCAAAAGTTCTAGTTTTCGAGGGTAATAGCTACGTATGTTGAAAAAATGAAGATATTAGACTATTTTATAATTGCACATGGTAAAGAAAGTGCTTAAAGGCTCTTTTCCTATTTCAAAAGTTTTAGTTTTCGAGGGTAATAGCTACGTATGTTGAAAAAATGAAGATATTAGACTATTTTATGATTGCAAATGGTAAAGAATGTGATTAAAGGCTCTTTTCCTATTTCAAAAGTTTTCGTTTTCGAGGGTATTAGCTACGTATGTTGGAAAAATGAAGATATTAGACTATTTTTTGATTGCACATGGTAAAGAATGTGATTAAAGGCTCTTTTCCTATGTCAAAAGTTTTAGTTTTCGAGGGTAATAGCTACGTATGTTGAACAAATGAAGATATTAGACTATTTTATAATTGCAAATGGTAACGAATGTGATTAAAGGCTCTTTTCCTATGTCAAAAGTTTTAGTTTTCGAGGGTAATAGCTACGTATGTTGAAAAAATGAAGATATTAGACTATTTTATAATTGCAAATGGTAACGAATGTGATTAAAGGCTCTTTTCCTATGTCAAAAGTTTTAGTTTTCGAGGGTAATAGCTACGTATGTTGAAAAAATGAAGATATTAGACTATTTTATGATTGCACATGGTAAAGAATGTGATTAAAGGCTCTTTTCCTATGTCAAAAGTTTTAGTTTTCGAGGGTAATAGCTACGTATGTTGGAAAAATGAAGATATTAGACTATTTTATGATTGCACATGGTAAAGAAAGTGCTTAAAGGCTCTTTTCCTATTTCAAAAGTTTTAGTTTTCGAGGGTAATAGCTACGTATGTTGAAAAAATGAAGATATTAGACTATTTTATAATTGCAAATGGTAACGAATGTGATTAAAGGCTCTTTTCCTATGTCAAAAGTTTTAGTTTTTGAGGGTAATAGCTACGTATGTTCGAAAAATGAAGATATTAGACTATTTTATGATTGCACATGGTAAAGAATGTGATTAAAGGCTCTTTTCCTATGTCAAAAGTTTTAGTTTTCGAGGGTAATAGCTACGTATGTTGAAAAAATGAAGATATTAGACTATTTTATGATTGCAAATGGTAAAGAATGTGATTAAAGGCTCTTTTCCTATTTCAAAAGTTTTAGTTTTCGGGGGGTAATAGCTACGTATGTTGGAAATCTGAAGATATTAGACTATTTTATGATTGCACATGGTAAAGAATGTGCTTAAAGGCTCTTTTCCTATGGCAAAAGTTTTAGTTTTCGAGGGTAATAGCTACGTATGTTGAAAAAAATGAAGATATTAGACTATTTTATAATTGCAAATGGTTACGAATGTGATTAAAGGCTTTTTTCCTATGTCAAAAGTTTTAGTTTTCGAGGGTAATAGCTACGCATGTTGAAAAAATGAAGATATTAGACTATTTTATAATTGCAAATGGTAACGAATGTGATTAAAGGCTCTTTTCCTATTTCAAAAGTTTTCGTTTTGGAGGGTAATAGCTACGTATGTTGGAAAAATGAAGATATTAGACTATTTTATGATTGCACATGGTAAAGAATGTGATTAAAGGCTCTTTTCCTATGTCAAAAGTTTTAGTTTTCGAGGGTAATAGCTACGTATGTTGAAAAAAAATGAAGATATTAGACTATTTTATGATTGCACATGGTAAAGAAAGTGCTTAAAGGCTCTTTTCCTATTTCAAAAGTTTTAGTTTTCGAGGGTAATAGCTACGTATGTTGAAAAAATGAAGATATTAGTCTATTTTATGATTGCAAATGGTAAAGAATGTGATTAAAGGCTCTTTTCCTATTTCAAAAGTTTTCGTTTTCGAGGGTATTAGCTACGTATGTTGGAAAAATGAAGATATTAGACTATTTTATGATTGCACATGGTAAAGAATGTGATTAAAGGCTCTTTTCCTATGTCAAAAGTGTTAGTTTTCGAGGGTAATAGCTACGTATGTTGAACAAATGAAGATATTAGACTATTTTATGATTGCAAATGGTAAAGAATGTGATTAAAGGCTCTTTTCCTATGTCAAAAGTTTTAGTTTTTGAGGGTAATAGCTAAGTATGTTGAAAAAAATGAAGATATTAGACTATTTTATAAATGCAAATGGTAACGAATGTGATTAAAGGCTCTTTTCCTATGTCAAAAGTTTTAGTTTTCGAGGGTAATAGCTACGTATGTTGAAAAAATGAAGATATTAGACTATTTTATAATTGCAAATGGTAACGAATGTGATTAAAGGCTCTTTTCCTATGTCAAAAGTTTTAGTTTTCGAGGGTAATAGCTACGTATGTTGAAAAAAATGAAGATATTAGACTATTTTATGATTGCACATGGTAAAGAATGTGATTAAAGGCTCTTTTCCTATGTCAAAAGTTTTAGTTTTCGAGGGTAATAGCTACGTAGGTTGGAAAAATGAAGATATTAGACTATTTTATGATTGCACATGGTAAAGAAAGTGCTTAAAGGCTCTTTTCCTATTTCAAAAGTTTTAGTTTTCGAGGGTAATAGCTACGTATGTTGAAAAAATGAAGATATTAGACTATTTTATAATTGCAAATGGTAACGAATGTGATTAAAGGCTCTTTTCCTATGTCAAAAGTTTTAGTTTTCGAGGGTAATAGCTACGTATGTTCGAAAAATGAAGATATTAGACTATTTTATGATTGTACATGGTAAAGAAAGTGCTTAAAGGCTCTTTTCCTATTTCAAAAGTTTTAGTTTTCGAGGGTAATAGCTACGTATGTTGAAAAAATGAAGATATTAGACTATTTTATGATTGCAAATGGTAAAGAATGTGATTAAAGGCTCTTTTCCTTTGTCAAAAGTTTTAGTTTTCGAGGGTAATAGCTACGTATGTTGAAAAAATGAAGATATTAGACTATTTTATGATTGCAAATGGTAAAGAATGTGATTAAAGGCTCTCTTCCTATGTCAAAAGTTTTAGTTTTCGAGGGTAATAGCTACGTATGCTGGAAAAATGAAGATATTAGACTATTTTATGATTGCACATGGTAAAGAATGTGATTAAAGGTTCTTTTTCTATGGCAAAAGTTTTAGTTTTCGAGGGTAATAGCTACGTATGTTGAAAAAATGAAGATATTAGACTATTTTATGATTGCACATGGTAAAGAATGTGATTAAAGGCTCTTTTCCTATGTCAAAAGTTTTAGTTTTCGAGGGTAATAGCTACGTATGTTGGAAAAATGAAGATATTAGACTACTTTATGATTGCACATGGTAAAGAAAGTGATTAAAGGTTCTTTTCCTATTTCAAAAGTTTTCGTTTTCGAGGGTAATAGCTACGTATGTTGGAAAAATGAAGATAGTAGACTATTTTATGATTGCACATGGTAAAGAATGTGATTAAAGGCTCTTTTCCTATGTCAAAAGTTTTAGTTTTCGAGGGTAATAGCTACGTATGTTGAAAAAATGAAGATATTAGACTATTTTATGATTGCAAATGGTAAAGAATGTGATTAAAGGCTATTTGCCTATTTCAAAAGTTTTAGTTTTCGTGGGTAATAGCTACGTATGTTGTAAATACGAAGATATTAGACTATTTTATGATTGCACATGGTAAAGAATGTGCTTAAAGGCTCTTTTCCTATGGCAAAAGTTTTAGTTTTCTAGGGTAATAGCTACGTATGTTGAAAAAATGAAGATATTAGACTATTTTATAATTGCAAATGGTAACAAATGTGATTAAAGGCTTTTTTGCTATGTCAAAAGTTTTAGTTTTCGAGGGTAATAGCTACGCATGTTGAAAAAATGAAGATATTAGACTATTTTATAATTGCAAATGGTAACGAATGTGATTAAAGGCTCTTTTCCTATTTCAAAAGTTTTCGTTTTCGAGGATAATAGCTACGTATGTTGCAAAAATGAAGATATTAGACTATTTTATGATTGCACATGGTAAAGAATGTGATTAAAGGCTCTTTTCCTATGTCAAAAGTTTTAGTTTTCGAGGGTAATAGCTACGTATGTTGAAAAAATGAAGATATTAGACTATTTTATGATTGCACATGGTAAAGAAAGTGCTTTAAGGCTCTTTTCCTGTTTCAAAAGTTTTAGTTTTCGAGGGTTATAGCTACGTATGTTGAAAAAATGAAGATATTAGACTATTTTATGATTGCAAATGGTAAAGAATGTGATTAAAGGCTCTTTTCCTATTTCAAAAGTTTTCGTTTTCGAGGGTATTAGCTACGTATGTTGGAAAAATGAAGATATTAGACTATTTTATGATTGCACTTGGTAAAGAATGTGATTAAAGGCTCTTTTCCTATGTCAAAAGTTTTAGTTTTCGAGGGTAATAGCTACGTATGTTGAACAAATGAAGATATTAGACTATTTTATGATTGCAAATGGTAAAGAATGTGATTAAAGGCTCTTTTCCTATGTCAAAAGTTTTAGTTTTCGAGGGTAATAGCTACGTATGTTGAAAAAATGAAGATATTAGACTATTTTATGATTGTAAATGGTAAAGAATGTGATTAAAGGCTCTTTTCCTATGTCAAAAGTTTAAGTTTTCGAGGGTAATAGCTACGTATGTTGAAAAAATGAAGATATTAGACTATTTTATGATTGCGAATGGTAAAGAATGTGATTAAAGGCTCTTTTCCTATGTCAAAAGTTTTAGTTTTCGAGGGTAATAGCTACGTATGTTGGAAAAATGAAGATATTAGACTATTTTATGATTGCACATGGTAAAGAATGTGATTAAAGGTTCTTTTTCTATGGCAAAAGTTTTAGTTTTCGAGGGTAATAGCTACGTATGTTGAAAAAATGAAGATATTAGACTATTTTATGATTGCACATGGTAAAGAATGTGATTAAAGGCTCTTTTCCTATGTCAAAAGTTTTAGTTTTCGAGGGTAATAGCTACGTATGTTGGAAAAAAGAAGATATTAGACTATTTTATGATTGCACATGGTAAAGAAAGTGATTAAAGGTTCTTTTCCTATTTCAAAAGTTTTCGTTTTCGAGGGTAATAGCTACATATGTTGGAAAAATGAAGATATTAGACTATTTTATGATTGCACATGGTAAAGAATGTGATTAAAGGCTCTTTTCCTATGTCAAAAGTTTTAGTTTTCGAGGGTAATAGCTACGTATGTTGAAAAAATGAAGATATTAGACTATTTTATGATTGCAAATGGTAAAGAATGTGATTAAAGGCTCTTTTCCTATTTCAAAAGTTTTAGTTTTCGAGGGTAATAGCTACGTATGTTGGAAATATGAAGATATTAGACTATTTTATGATTGCACATGGTAAAGAACGTGCTTAAAGGCTCTTTTCCTATGGCAAAAGTTTTAGTTTTCGAGGGTAATAGCTATGTATGTTGGAAAAATGAAGATATTAGACTATTTTATGATTGCACATGGTAAAGAATGTGATTAAAGGCTCTTTTCCTATGTCAAAAGTTTGAGTTTTCGAGGGTAATAGCTACGTATGTTGAAAAAATGAAGATATTAGACTATTTTATGATTGCAAATGGTAAAGAATGTGATTAAAGGCTCTTTTCCTATGTCAAAAGTTTTAGTTTTCGAGGGTAATAGCTACGTATGTTGAAAAAATGAAGATATTAGACTATTTTATGATTGCAAATGGTAAAGAATGTGATTAAAGCCTCTTTTCCTATGTCAAAAGTTTTAGTTTTCGAGGGTAATAGCTACGTATGTTGAAAAAATGAAGATATTAGACTATTTTATAATTGCAAATGGTAACGAATGTGATTAAAGGCTCTTTTCCTATGTCAAAAGTTTTAGTTTTCCAGGGTAATAGCTACGTATGTTGAAAAAATGAAGATATTAGACTATTTTATGATTGCAAATGGTAAAGAATGTGATTAAAGGCTCTTTTTCTATGTCAAAAGTTTTAGTTTTCGAGGGTAATAGCTACGTAAGTTGAAAAAATGAAGATATTAGACTATTTTATGATTGCAAATGGTAAAGAATGTGATTAAAGGCTCTTTTCCTATTTCAAAAGTTTTCGTTTTCGAGGGTAATAACTACGTATGTTGGAAAAATGAAGATATTAGACTATTTTATGATTGCACATGGTAAAGAATGTGATTAAAGGCTCTTTTTCTATGGCAAAAGTTTTAGTTTCCGAGGGTAATAGCTACGTATGTTGAAAAAATGAAGATATTAGACTATTTTATGATTGCAAATGGTAAAGAATGTGATTAAAGGCTCTTTTCCTATGTCAAAAGTTTTAGTTTTCGAGGGTAATAGCTACGTATGTTGAAAAAATGAAGATATTAGACTATTTTATAATTGCAAATGGTAACGAATGTGATTAAAGGCTCTTTTCCTATGTCAAAAGTTTTAGTTTTCGAGGGTAATAGCTACGTATGTTGGAAAAATGAAGATATTAGACTATTTTATGATTGCACATGGTAAAGAAAGTACTTAAAGGCTCTTTTCCTATTTCAAAAGTTTTAGTTTTCGAGGGTAATAGCTACGTATGTTTAAAAAATGAAGATATTAGACTATTTTATGATTGCAAATGGTAAAGAATGTGATTAAAGGCTCTTTTCCTATTTCAAAAGTTTTCGTTTTCGAGGGTAATAGCTACGTATGTTGGAAAAATGAAGATATTAGACTATTTTATGATTGCAAATGGTAAAGAATGTGATTAAAGGCTCTTTTCCTATTTCAAAAGTTTTCGTTTTCGAGGGTAATAGCTACGTATGTTGGAAAAATGAAGATATTAGACTATTTTATGATTGCACATGGTAAAGAATGTGATTAAAGGCTCTTTTCCTATGTCAAAAGTTTTAGTTTTCGAGGGTAATAGCTACGTATGTTGGAAAAATGAAGATATTAAACTATTTTATAATTGCACATGGTAAAGAATGTGATTAAACGCTGTTTTCCTCTGTCAAAAGTTTTAGTTTTCGAGGGTAATAGCTACGTATGTTGGAAAAATGAAGATATTAGACTATTTTATGATTGCACATGGTAAAGAAAGTGCTTAAAGGCTCTTTTCCTATTTCAAAAGTTTTAGTTTTCGAGGGTAATAGCTACGTATGTTTAAAAAATGAAGATATTAGACTATTTTATGATTGCAAATGGTAAAGAATGTGATTAAAGGCTCTTTTCCTATTTCAAAAGTTTTCGTTTTCGAGGGTAATAGCTACGTATGTTGGAAAAATGAAGATATTAGACTATTTTATGATTGCAAATGGTAAAGAATGTGATTAAAGGCTCTTTTCCTATTTCAAAAGTTTTCGTTTTCGAGGGTAAT
>NW_027063340.1:0-37578 GCF_032884065.1 Artemia franciscana | reverse complement strand
AAAATAAAAAGAAAAACTAAAATAACAGAAAAACTGAAAAAAACATCAAAAATCTAAAAAAAGAAAATAACAGATGTGAGGGATCGGGATGAAACTTGGTGAGAAAAATAAGTAGAAGTCTTAGATACATGATTTACATAATTGGAACGGATCCACTCTATTGGAGGGGGGGTTAATTCTGAAAAATTAGAAAAAATGACGTATTTTTAATTTACGAAGGAGTGATTGGATCTTCATGAAACTTCACATTTAGAAGGACATCGTAACTCTGATCTCTTAATTTAAATCTAAACCGTATCCAGAGTAATTGGGATTGGTAGTTGGGGGGGGGGGTGGAAATACTCAAAGCTTCAGATCAAAAGATCAGGATGAAACTGGATGGGGCTTGAATACATTCCTTTTTGAATTGGTATATGATGAAATAATTTAGATGTCATATGCGGACAGACAGACAGACAGACATAACACACAAACAACTTATTTTTATATGGATAGATTTTATATATATATATATATATATATATATATATATATATATATATATATATATATATATATATATATATATATATATATATATATATATATGTATATATATATATATATATATATATATATATATATATATATATATATATATATATATATATATATATATGTATATATGTATATATATATATATATATATATATATATATATAAATAAGTTGTTTGTCTGTCTGTCGACTGACGTCCATGTTTGTGTGTCGACTGACGTCATGAAGTTGTTTGTTGTCTGACGTCATGTTTGTCGACTAACGAAACTACAGACCGGGACACCGGGACACAAATGACGTGTTATGTCTGTTATAACGTAATAGAGGCAACAATCTTGACAGGGCCTTTTGAGGGTGAGGCTTTTCTTATTCCACGCATTCTCATGATTCCAATGGTTCTGCCTTTTCAACCTAAAAGATTGCAATTCCCAATTTGATTAGCATATTTAGTTTTCAGTCCAGTACAACTAAAGCTATTATATAAATATCAAAAATATTTATGTTGTCTGAGCAATAATTTTTAGTTTTTATTTCAAAACAGAAAATTACCTGACAATTTTAGAATTATATCTACATATATATATATAAAAATAAGTTGTCTGTCTGTGGATCAGGTGACGTTATGTTTCTGTGTCGACTGGCGTCATGAAGTTAGTTGTCGTCATTTTTGGTATGACGGTGACGTCATTAAAGATATTTAAGACATATATGTTCACGTAGAAATCTATAATGTTTAAGTTTAAAATGACTGATGAACTTACAATGGCAAAAGCCGATAAAGATGCTCAAAGAGTCTATGCCAAAAAACTTGCTGCTGATAGAGAAAGTCAGAAAAGAAAGCGTGCCGAGGAATCAAAAGAACAGCAAGGAAACAGGCTTGAGGCTAAAGAACGCAAAACCGCGCAGTTAGATGAAGATCCACCTGGACAGCGAGAGTCAAAACATATCAAAACTAAAAATGATAGCGATGATGATTGGGTTTGGGATCTTGACTTGGATAAGGTCATCAATGCCTACCAGATTTTAGTTAAAAAAACAAAGGTTCGGCGATATGTATTTCATAGTGAAGCTGAAAAATAAAGAAGAAAAAGAAAACTGAAAAAAGAAAAAATGTAAAAAACTAAAAAATACTAAAAAAGAAAAAACACTCAAAGAGAAATTACAGACCGGGACAAAAATGACGACCGGGACAGAGGGGAATATAAATAACGACCGGGACACTCAAGGAGAAATTACAGACTGGGAAACCGGGACACAAATGACGACCGGGACACAGGCAATATAAATGACGACCAGGACACAGGTATTTAAGAATATCGTTCAAAGACAAATTTTTAATTGTAACAAGACAGTTGAAAGAGAAATTTCTAATTGTAAAATGACTGAAGAATCTACAATGGCAACACTCGAGGAAGCTGCTCAAAACGAATGTATTCACGCCGAAGTAGCTGAGTTGGTAAAGCGTTATGTTTCAGGTTCTAGGTCCGAGAGGCTCCAGATTTGAACCTTGGCTTTAGCATTAATACAAAAGAAGAAAAAAACTAAAAAAGGTAAAAACTACAAAAAAACTAAAAAGAAAATATATATATATATTTATATATATCATCTTTTCCACAAAAATAATAATTTAGTGCTTCTGCTTAAAAACAGCAATCGAATTGATGCCTCCTGATTCGCAACTATCAACAAAGTGGCAATCGTTGTGGTCGGTGATCAGTTCTTACCTCGAGATAATATTCTTTATAGGCGAAACAATCAGTTGACAAGAATTGCTTAAACTCATCGATGCTACGATGCCCTACAATATCCTGACGAATATAAATGACGCCCGGGACACTCAAATAGAAATCACAGACTGGGACACCGGGACACAAATGACGACGGGGACACAGGGAATATAAATGACGACCCGGACACAGGGACACAACTACAACGGGGACGCCGGGGGGCACAGGAGGATATATAAATGACGACGGCAACAAAGGAAATGGTCGATTAGCAATCACCATCAATAAAGCTCAAGGGCAATCAATAGAATCATGAGGTATAGATCTGAATACGGATTGTTTTCCCCATGGACCATTATGTGTTGCATGTTCAAGAGTAGGTAAACCTGACAATCTATTTATATGCACAGACGATGGGACAGCAAAGAATGTTGTATATTCGCAAGTTTTACGTAGTTAAAAACATATATATATAATATATATATATATATATATATATATATATATATATATATATATATATATATATATATATCCGATGAAGATGCTCAAAGAGTCTATGCCAAAAAACTTGCTGCTGATAGAGAAAGTCAGAAAAGAAAGCGTGCCGAGGAATCAAAAGAACAGCAAGGAAACAGGCTTGAGGCTAAAGAACGCAAAACCGCGCAGTTAGATGAAGATCCACCTGGACAGCGAGAGTTAAAACATATCAAAAACTGAAAATGATAGCGATGATGATTGGGTTTGGGATCTTGACCTGGATAAGGTCATCAATGCCTACCAGATTTTAGTTAAAAAACAAAGGTTCGGCGATATGTATTTCATAGTGAAGCTGAAAAATAAAGAAGAAAAAGAAAACTGAAAAAAGAAAAAATGTAAAAAAACTAAAAAATACTAAAAAGAAAAAACACTCAAAGAGAAATTACAGACTGGGACACAAATGACGACCGGGACAGAGGGAATATAAATAACGACCGGGACACTCAAGGAGAAATTGCAGACTGGGATACCGGGATACAAATGACGACCGGGACACAGGCAATATAAATGACGACCAGGACACAGGTATTTAAGAATATCGTTCAAAGACAAATTTTTAATTGTAAGAAGACCGTTGAAAGAGAAATTTATAATTGTAAAATGACTGAAAAACCTACAATGGCAACACCCGAGGAAGCTGCTCAAAACGAATGTATTCACGCCGAAGTAGCTGAGTTGGTAAAGCGTTATGTTTCAGGTTCTAGGTCCGAGAGGCTCCAGGTTTGAACCTTGGCTTTAGCATTAATACAAAAGAAGAAAAAAAACTAAAAAAGGTAAAAACTACAAAAAAACTAAAAAGAAAATATATATATATATATTTATATATATCATCTTTTCCACAAAAATAATAATTTAGTGCTTCTACTTAAAAACAGCAATCGAATTGATGCCTCCTGATACGCAACTATCAACAAAGTGGTAATCGTTGTGGTCGGTGATCAGTTCTTACCTCGAGATAATATTCTTTATAGGCGAAACAATCAGTTGACAAGAATTGCTTAAGCTCATCGATGCTACGATGCCCTACAATATCCTGACGAATATAAATGACGCCCGGGACACTCAAATAGAAATCACAGACTGGGACACCGGGACACAAATGGACGACGGGGACACAGGGAATATAAATGGACGACCCGGACACAGGGACACAACTACAACGGGGACGCCGGGGGGCACAGGGGAATATATGAATGACGACGGCAACAAAGGAACTGGTCGATTAGCAATCACCATCAACAAAGCTCAAGGGCAATCAATAGAATCATGAGGTATAGATCTGAATACGGATTGTTTTCCCATGGACTATTATGCGTTGCATGTTCAAGAGTCGGTAAACCTGACAATCTGTTTATATGCACAGACGATGGGACAGCAAAGAATGTTGTATATTCGCAAGTTTTACGTAGTTAAAAACATATATATATATATATATATATATATATATATATATATATATATATATATATATATATATATATATATATATATATATATATATATATATATATATATATATATATATATATATATAGCTGTTGGGGTGGCGCTTCGCGCCACCCCAACACCTTGTTGGTGGGGCGCTTCGCGCCCCCCCAAGCCCCCCCCGCGCGCGTAAGCCGTTACGCGCCATATTAGTTACGCGCCACTGTAGTTGTGTCCCTGTGTCCCACCTGTGAATATAGATAGATTTATATATGTGTTTCAAACTACGTAAAATTTGCGAATATACAACATTCTTGGCTTTCCCATTGTCTGTCCATATACAAAGCCGTATGTACTAATAATGACGTCATATGCAAACGCTCTTTTTACAAACAAACAAACATGCATACACACAACTCGTTTTTATATAGATAGATAGATAGATAGATACAATACAAATTAACTACGTAAAACTTGTGAATATACAACAGTCTTCGCTGTCCCATTGTCTGTGCGTATAAATAGATTGTCAGGTTTACCGACCCTCAAAGATGCAACATACAATTGTACATTGGTAAAGCAATCTGTATTAAAGATATATACCGCATTTTTTCTAGTGATTGCCCTTGAGCTTTGTTGATGGTGTTTGCAAATGCTAATCGAATTGTGAATTGCAATCTTTTAAATTGAAAAAGCAGATCCGTTGGAATCATGGGAATGCGAGGAATAAGAACAGCCTCACCCTCATAAGGCCCTGTCAAGATTGTGGCCTCTATTAGGTTTTCCATTGTTTTTTTTACGGCAAGTCGCGTGCCATTGCAAAGCTTTAGTGGGTTGATATTTCTTAAAAAGTATTATTGGTACGCCTATTTTTAGTTGTAGCACGTTTGGTGGAAACCCTGAAGGATCTATGGAATTTAAAATTCAGATGGATAATTAACCGCTTCATTTGGTTCCAAAATACAAATTAAATGCGTAAAACTTGCGAATATACAACATTCTTCGCTGTCCCAATTGTCGCTGCATATAAATAGATTTTCAGGTTTACCGACCCTCTAACATGCAACGTACAATTGTCCATGGGAAAAACAATCAGTATTAAGATCTATACCACATTTTTCTAATGATTGACCTTGAGCTTTGTTAATGGTGATTGCAAATGCTATTCGGATTGGGAATTGCAATCTTTTAAATTGAAAAGGCAGATCCGTTGGAATCATAGGAATGCGAGGAATAAGAACAGCCTCACCCTCAAAAGGCCGTGTCAAGATAGTGGTCTCTATTAGGTTTTCCATTGTTTTTTTTACGGCAAGTCGAGTGCCATTGCAAAGCTTTGGTGGGTTTATATTTCTTAAAAGTATTATTGGTACGCCTATTTTTAGTTGTAGCACGTGTGGTGGAAACCCTGAAAGATCTATGGAATTTAAAAATTCAGATGGATAATTAACCGCTTCATTTGGTTCCAAAACTGTGTGACTGACTTGTAAAGGACTGCCAGGTTTCGAATCTTGGTCAAAACAATATTGTTGATTTCGTGGACGTCTATATTTTTGGGTGCGAGAATCGCTCTTTCACTTAGCCATTTATTATTTTTATAATCGTCACTAAATTACACTAAATCACTAAATTACAGAAATCAGCAGGTAGTTGTATACGTCCTGAAATTGAGTCTACTGGGAGCTTTCCGTTTCCCATTGCCAGCAATTGATCTGAAAATGTTTGACCAGAGTCATCGTTTTGCAATCGGACACGCATATTTGTAGTTAATTTTAATGTTTTTACGTGTGCCCATAAATTAGAATTTTTCAGGCAAGCATTCATTTCGTCTGCAGGAGTTGATCTAGGTATTATAGGTAATGTTTGCCTGAAATCTCCCGCAAAGCAATATTAATGTGCTGCCAAAGGGTTTCAACTTCCCTCGCAAATCTTTCAAGCATTGATCCAGAGCCCCGAGCGATTTTTTGTGTGCCATTGTGCACTCATCCCAAATAATAAGTTTGCATTGCTGCAATACTTTACCTATCCCAGATGATTTGGAAATATTGCACGTGGGAGTTTCTGTAGAATGCAAGTTCAGAGGCAATTTCAAAGCGGAATGAGCAGTTCTTCCACCAGGCAGCAATGTTGCGGCTATTCCGGACGACGCAATTGCCAACGCTATATCATTTTTTGATCGAATTGATGCCAGAATCAGTTTTATCACAAACGTTTTACCAGTACCTCCTGGCGCATCCAAAAAGAAAATTTCTCCAACGTTGTTATCGACACAATGCATTATCGTATCATAAATGTCTTTTTGTTCCGACGTTAACTTGGAAATGTTATTTTGTACATACGACAATAGATCACTCGTACTGTAACTTTGTTCACGATCCAATTCTACACATGTCGAAATAGCAGCGATACGGTTAGGTGAAGGCATTCCCAAATCCTGAAGAGGTTTGTTTGCCATACGTACGCACAAATCTTCTATAACAACTAAAGTGTAGTTATAAATTTCTGATGTAAAATCAAAAGTCATATCTGACGTCTCTAACTGTTTTCGATGGAGTATATCTTCGGACATTTTTGACTTATATTTTTACCATAACTCTGTAGGAGCTGATGGAGAGCAAGTTGTTAAAATGATGCCAAACAATGCACGAATTTGACTTGGGGTTGACGTTTCGCACGCGTCATTGATGCAGTTATCCAAGTGTTGGTCATTCTCCAATAAATTCAGAGCTTGGCAGGCACTACGGTAAGTGTCATGTATAGTACCATTTACAGTCCTCAAATACTCAAAGGATGTCGGACCGGGTACATTCACCAAAAGCAGGCGTAGAAAGAAGCATTCATGTTGATTGGGGTGAACGGTGTAGAGTCTTCCTATCGTGGTATCTTTGAAGATGGTAGGTTGGCCGTCGACGGACTTACCCTGTTTTCGACGTTCAAATACTTTATTTTTAGTATTCCACGTGTAATACGAAGGCACTTCAGTATACAGCAGTTTTTTTGCAAAAGAATCATTTTTGCAAAGCGAAAAAAAGCTGTTAATGTTGTATCCAGTGGATTCAGGACTCTTTGTTGCACGTTGGTTTCCGTGAAATAAACACGTTGACCATTCTGTAAATGTACCGCTAAGTGAACAACAGCTGGACTACGTTCATGTATCGGAAATGTAAGAATTCGCCAAACAGCTTCATTACTGCTTATGTATCTTCCAGCCTGATATTGTACGATTTCGTCGAAATCTTTGATTTCGGGCTGCAAGCCAAAAACTGCCATGTCACTGCGTTTGTTGACGTATTTACATATGTATTTGATTGCCTTTACGGAGTTACAGTATTCAACGTTTATGTGTGCATTAAATGTTTTTGATAATAATGGGGAATATGGAACAACCCACTGGCTATCTACTTCGATGGTGGTACCGTTACGATTCTTTATTATTGCTGTTTTACCGCCATCTTCAGTAGATCTGCTTCTATATTGTGGGTAACCATCATTGCCAGTAATTGTGTTTGATACTAAAAGTCGAGGATATTGCTTTTTGCACCTTCCTTTGGCCATGCATGGTGAATTTTCGTTCAGTGCACCACAAGGTCCATGTATCATATTTTTTACAATAATATCATGTAACCCCTTATCGACATTTTTATCAGGTATTTCAGCGAAAATCACATCATCAATTTCGTTCGAAGTAATTTTTTTATGTAGCCAGATTAGTATATGTGCGTGTGGCAAACCTCGTTTTTGCCATTCCACTGAGTACATCCAGCATCGCACTGACCCAAACACTTCAAGTTTTACAATGTAGTTTATCATTGATTTCAACTTTTGCCGGAAGACACGGTCCGTAATGTCATGCCTATGAACCGCCGATTGTCCTTGAAGTAAAAGCTGCAGTATCTCGTCCCAAGATTGATTACATGTAAATGTAATAAATAAATCTGGACGACCAAGGAGACGAACATACGCAATAGCATCTTGAGCATATTCATGCATATGACGGGGACTGCCAGCATATGACGAAGGTAAAATTGTTAATCTTCCAACGTTTGTGATATTACCGTCATTTATAACTGCATCTCGCAAATGAATGTATTGTTCAGAGCGGAGCTTGGTCTGATTCAGGCGGATATATAGCAAACGTTCTGATTCAATTTTAGCATACATATCAACGACGAATTGGTGAAACAATTCACGGCATTTTAAAATATAATTTTCTTCATCCTGCCGAATCGTTAGTCTATAGGAATAATAATGCATTGCACTGCATTTATTATTCATTTCTTTGTTAGTGGCTGGATTGATCAATTTAATATTAAAGTGATAGCCGTCGGCTCCATCCCAAAAAATGATAGGATATTGTAGGGCATCGTAGCATCGATGAGTTTCAGCAATTCTTAACAACTGAGCGTTTCGCTTATGAAGAATAATATCTCGAGGTAAAAACTGATCACCGACCATAACGAATGCCACTTCGTCGATAGTTGGAGCATTGTATCTACGCACATGTTGGCCAGGAGGCGTTTTGTCAGTGGAAATAACAATTTTATGCGTATCAGTAGGCATCAAATCGATGGCTGTTTTGAACAGACACAATAAATTATTATTTTCGTGGAAAAGATGTTGCAATTGGGAAACGATTGTCCTTTCAACGTTGGGAGAAATTTCGCAACGTGCATTCAATTCAGAATTTCTATCACTGATGAAGTACAATTGTAAAAACTTATGATTCTCGCCTGAGAATGGTAGAAGGGACCCTGCTCTATGATAAATTTGCCCTTTTACTTTGAAAGTAGACATAAATTGATCTGGACTTTCGATTTGGGCTCCAAACGACGTCATTTGGAAACATGAGTTGTATTTTCTGATTTTTGACAATAAACGCTTAGATTCTGACGTAGTTCCAGTAAGGAAAGTCTTCAATGGCTCTGGTGGTGGAGCCAATAGAGGAAGTTTAACTTTTCCTGAGGCGCAAAACATTCCCATTGTTTCACCATTGAATTTCAAGGCCTTGCAATAGGGACAAATTTTAGACATTGTCCCGATTTGAACACATCTACTCAAGCTATAATCATCGACTGGGTTGTACCCGAATGCCAGGCGATAACTTTCAGGTTGCTCTGATTCCTCGGCACGCTTTCTTTTCTTACTTTCTCTATCAGCAGCAAGCCTGATTTCTTGCTGTTCTTGTGATTCCTCGGCACGCTTTCTTTTCTTACTTTCTCTATCAGCAGCAAGCCTGATTTCTTGCTGTTCTTGTAATTCCTCGGCACGCCTTCTTTTTTCACTTTCTCTTTTAGCAGCAAGTCTGCTTCCGCGTTGCTCTGGTAGTTCCTCGGCAAGCTTTCTGTTCTTTCTTTCTCTATCAGCCTCAAGCCTGTTTCCTTGCTGTTCTTTTGATCCCTCGGCACGCTTTCTGTTTTTTCTTTCTCTATCAGCCTCAAGCCTGTTTCCTTGCTGTTCTTTTGATTCCTCGGCACGCCTTCTTTTTTCACTTTCTCTTTTAGCAGCAAGTCTGCTTTCGCGTTGCTCTGGTAGTTCCTCGGCACGCTTTCTTTTCTGACTTTCTCTATCAGCAGCAAGTTTTTTGGCATAGACTCTTTGAGCATCTTCATCGGCTTTTGCCACGGTAAGTTCATCAGTCATTGTAAACTTAAACATTAATAGATTTTCTACGTGAACATATGTCTTAAATATCTTGAATGACGTCACCGTCAAAGAAAAAATGACGACAACTTATTTCATGACGTCAGTCAACACAGAAACATGACGTCACCTGATCCACAGACAGACACACAGACAGACAACTTATTTATATATATATAGATATATATATATATATATATATATATATATATATATATATATATATATATATATATATATATATATATATATATATATATATATATATTCACAGGTGGGACATAGGGACACAACTACAAACTAATATGGCGCGTAACGACTTACGCGCGCGGGGGGGCTTGGGGGGGGGGGGCGCGAAGCGCCCCCACCAGCTAGGTGTTGGGGTGGCGCAAAGCGCCACCCCAACAGCTAGTATATATATATATATATATATATATATATATATATATATATATATATATATATATATATATATATATATATATATATATATATATCGTTGAGCTTTAGCATGCTTGGCATGTAAAGATTTTTCCAACTGTCAATGTTAGAATGAACATTGATAAATTGAAAAACATTGAAAAAGATAGAATGTTACCAAAAAGCAAAACCAGGCTTGCGGTTCAAAGACAAAGTAAAAAAAAAAGATGTATCGAGGAATCAATCACCAGAGCAACGCGTAACCAGACTATTTGTGTTTGTTTGTCATTTGGCAAAAGAACTAAAAAACTAAAAAGAAAAACTAAAAAATAGAAAAAACTAAAAAGAAAAAAAATTAAAGTTTGAGGGTTTGCATATGACATCTGAAAAATAAAGAAGAAAATGAAAACTAAAAAAGATGAAAAAGTTGAAAAACTAAAAAAAGAAAAAGAAAACAAAAAAGGTAAAAAAATAAAAAAAAGCTAAAATATCAACAAAACTAAAAAAAAAACTAAAATAGAAAAAAAATAAAAAAAGAAAAAAACAAAAAAAAAGAAAAAAATAAAAAAGAAAAAAAAGAAAAAAAACTAAAAAAGAAAACAAATCATTAAAAAAAAGAAACTAAAAACAAGAAAAACGAAAAGAGAAAAAATTAAGAAAAGAAAAAAATAAAAAAGAAAAAAAAACTAAAAAAGAAACTGTATCTATATATATATATATATATATATATATATATATATATATATATATATATATATATATATATATATAAATAAGTTGTATATATGCATGTTTGTTTGTTTGTGGGTATGCATATGACGTCATTATAAGTATATAAGGCTTTGTATATGACGTCATTATAAGATGACACTACAGACCGGGACACCGGGACACAAATGAAGACCGGGACACAAGGAATATAAATGACGACCGGGACACTCAAAGAGAAATAACAGACCGGGACACAAATGACGACCGGGACACCGGGACAGAGGGAATATAAATGACGGCCGGGAGACTCAAAGAGAAATTACAGACTGGGATATCGGGACATAAATGACGACCGGGACACAAAAGACGACCGGGACACAGAGAATATAAATGACGACCAGGACACAGGGTTGTCCTAGTTGTGGCCACCCACTAGGTGTTGAATAGCTAGTAACCAATATAACTGAAATGATTTTTTTTTTTTCAAACAGTCCCAGTATCCATGCTTCAGCAAAGTTCAGCTAGGACTGAAAAATAAAGTAAGATGAAACGAAACAATTCAATGAATTGAAAGGAGTTTTGATTTGTTGATTATAAACACGTTTTTAATGCTAGTCTTGCTTTTTTGGCAGCTGATCTCAAAAGTCTATTTGTGACTGGGTCTTTGTTAATATCTACTGTTTTTTAAATAGTTTGTAAGATTATTTTTAATTTAATTTGTTTATAGAGTATTTAGTGAAAATTCTCCCAAGTCCCTATTAGAGGAAATATTATTAATCTTAGTCTGATCTCAATTGCTTCTAGAACTATCTACTTTATATGTAGAACTATCTACAGGTATTGCTAATAAGGGCGGATTATTCAAATAGTATTTTGTGGCTAGGATGTACAAACACATGGCTGCTGAATTGCCTCGTTTCATCTCACTTTGTTTATTAGTCCAGGTTGAACCTCGTTGAAGCCAGGGTACTGGGTCTCTTTGAAAAAAAACACAAACAAATAATGCAACTAAACACTAGTATCACAATGTTTCCAATAAGACAATAAAGCAACATTAAAAATAACAAATAAGACAATAAAGCAACATAAAAAATAACAATACGAATAACTCAATACATAAACATTACAAATAAGACAACAAACAATGCAACTAAGGCTATTAAGAAAACACATAGTGTAACTAAGCACTCTTAAAGCAGCATTAAAAATAAGACAATAATTCAATATTACAAATAACATTAAAAACATTAATTACGGCTCAATACAGAAACATTACAAATAAGACAACTCAGACAACAAATAATATAACAACACTATTACCGCAATGTTACAAAAAAGACAATAAAGCAACATTAAAATTAATTTTACGAAAACTCAATAAATAAATATTACAGATAAGGCAACAAACAATACAACTAAGACAACTAATACAACAAATAGTGCAACTAGGCACTATTACAGCTACATTACAAATAAGACAATACAGCAAAATTACAAAAAAAACAACATTACTAATAACTCAATACAACAGCATTACAAACAAGACAGCAAACAATACAACTACGACAACTAATACAACAAATAGTACAACTAGGCACTATTACAGCAACATTACAAATAAGACAATACAGCAAAATTACAAAAAAAAACAAAATTACTAATAACTCAATACAACAGCATTACAAACAATACAGCAAACAATAAAACTACGACAGCTAACACAACAAATAGTGCAACTAGGCACTACTACAGCAAGATTACAAATAAGACAATATAGCAAAATTACAAAAAACAACATTACTAATAACTCAATACAACAGCATTACAAACAAGACAGCAAACAATACAACTAAGACAACTAATACAACAAATAGTGCAACAAGGCATTTCTACAGCAACATTACGAATAACATTAAAAACAACATTACGAATAACTCAATACAACAAAATTACAAATAAGACTATTAAGAAAGCAAACATTACAACCAAGACTGCTACAATCCACAATTAGGTATTAGGAACTGACTTTTTTCCGACCGAATTCCAGATTTTGCAACCAAATCTCTATTTCCTCACTAGTTCTTTTTTTCATGTTCTGTCTCTCTTTTAATTCTTCAATGACAGCATCCATGGCTTTCTTGGCATTTAAATCATTGACTTTCCTGGTATTTGAAATTGTGGGAGTACGGCCAGAAAGGGGGACGGCTGGTGGTGCTTGTGGAGCATATGTTTGGGGAGGTTTAGTTGGAGGTTGGTCAAGTAGACATGCTGGTTTGGTATCCTGAGTGTGAACTGACTTCTTGTTTTTGAAGATATTTTTGATTATAAATTTCCTCCACCAGTGTTTACCTTTTTTACCTCTGATATTTTGTAGCCAACGTTGCAAAAAATTTTTAGCCTTTGAATATGACTGCTCATTTGGAACTTCAGATGCTGATGGACGAGAAGAGGGTGAAATAGGAGTAGGAAAGGTAGTAGGAGGAGGAACACAAAGAACAGGAGGACACGGAGGATCTGAAAGAGCTTGTGCAGGAGAAGATGTTGAAATAAGATCAGGCAAAGGAGGAGGAGGTGGTATGATAAGAAGAGGAGGAGATGGAGTAACTAAAAAGGCTGATGCAGGTTTGTCCGTTTTGTTGTAGCTTTGAAGCATCAATAGTTTCATTTTCCTTTGTTTGCTTGGTAATGAAACCATTTGGATAAATATTTTGTAGTTCCAAATCTTTTTTAGCCTTGTTTTGCACTTCTTGCTTGCTTTTTTCTTCCACTTTTTCTAGCTCCAAGGATTCATCAGTTTTAAAACCTCTTTTGTCACTAATTACTGCTTCGACCAAATTTTCAGCATCCGTCGTTTCGTCTATGATCAGCTGCTTCTTTTTTTTCTTTTTCTGTGTCAGGAATTTCTAGGTTTAAGTCTTCCTCAACTCTGTTTTCTCCTAGAGCTGTATCCTCTTTTGGAGAATTTAACTTATGCCGTGACGGCTGTAATAAAACAGCCCCAGAAGCTTTGAAGCCTTCTTTGACTTTATTCAAAAGAACTTCAATAGAATCTAGAATGGCGTAGCCTTTCTTCCTTTCAAAGTAATAAAGGGCTGAGAATTAACATATAATTGTCCATGGGAAAACAATCCGTATTTAGATCTATACCGCATTTTTCTAACGATTGCCCTTGAGCTTTCTTGATGGTGATTGCTAATCGAACATTCCCTGTGTCCCTATGGTCATTTATATATCCCCCTGTGCCCCCCGGCGTCTCCGTTGTAGTTGTGTCCCTGTGTCCCGGTCGTCAATTATATTCCCTGTGTCCCGGTCGTCATTTGTATCCCGGTTGTCATTTGTGATTCCTTGGCACGTTTTCTTTTCTGACTTTCTCTATCAGCAGCAAGTTTTTTGGCATAGACTCTTTGAGCAGCTTCCTCGGCTGTTGACATTGTAGGTTCTTCAGTCATTTTACAATTAAACATTTTTCCGTGAACGAATGTCTTAAATATCTTTAATGACGTCATCGTCATTTTGACGACATAACGACCTGATGACATGACGCCATTCGATACACAGACACACAGACAACTTATTTATATATATATAGATAGATAAATGACGACAGGGCACAGGGAATGTTCAATTAGCAATCACCATCAACAAAGCTCAAGGGCAATCATTACAATAATGAGGTATAGATCTGAATGCGGATTGTTTTCCCATGGACAATTATATATTGCATGTTCAAAAGTCGGTAAACCTGACAATCTATTTATATGCACAGACAATGGGACAGCGAAGAATGTTGTATATTCGCAAGTTTTACGTAGTTAAACACACACACACACATATATATATATCTATATATATAAAAATAAGTTGTTTGTGGGTTATGTCTGTCTGTCTGTCTGTCGAGTGACGTCGTGTTTGTCCGCATATGACGTCTGAATTATTTCACACTAATACAAAAGAAGAAAAAAAAATAAAAAAGGTTTTTTCATCATATAATATGACGTCTGAATTATTTCATCATATACCAATTCAAAAACAAAAGTATTCAAGCCGATGTAGCTGAGTTGGTAACGCGGTATGTTCCAGGTTCTAGGTTCGAGAGGTTCCAGGTTCGAATCTGAATACAAAAGAAGAAAAAAAACTAAAAAAGGTAAAAACTACAAAAGAAACTAAAAAGAAAATAAACTAAAAAAAATAAAAAAGCTAAAAAACTAATTAAAAGTTAAAAATTAAAAACTAAAAAAGAAAAATAACCTAAAAATGTGAAAAACTACAAAACTAAAAACTAAAAAAAAACAAAAAAAATGTAAAAACTACAGAAAAAAACTAAAAAGAAAGAAAGGCTAAAAACTAATAAAAAAAAAACTAAAAACTGAAAAAGAAAAAAATTAAAAAAAAGGAAAAAAAGTGAAAAATAAAGGAGAAAAAGAAAACTAAAAAAAGTGACCGGGACACAAGGAATGTTCGGTTAGCAATCACCATCAACAAAGCACCGGGACACAAATGACGACCGGGACACAGGGAATATAAATGACAACGACTGACGTCATGTTGATGAAATGTCAACTGATGAAATTACATACCGGGACACCGGGACACAAATGACGACCGGGACACAGGGAATATAAATGACGACCGGGAACCTCAAAGAGGAATTACAGACTGGGACATCCGGACACAAATCACGACCAGGACACAGGGAATATAAATGACGACCGGGACACAGGGACACAACTACAACAGGGACGCCGGGGGCACAGGCGGGATATATAAATGACGACCGGGACACAGGGATTGTTCGAATAGAAATTACAGACCGGGACACCGGGACACAAATGACGACCGGGACAACGGGACACAGGGAATATAAATGACGACCAGGACACTCAAAGAGATATTACAAACTGGGACACCGGGACACAAATGACGGGACACATCATTAGATTAATGAGGTATAGATCTGAATAGACCTTACCCTTCGACCTTAGATCCTCCAGAGCCAGGGGTGGCTCATAGGGCGTATACGAAACCTCGCCAGACATCTCGGAGCTGAGCTGCAGCCATGACGTCCTCCCACTGTGGTTGAAGAGACAACTCCGCATTTCTCAGGTCTCGGTCGTACTGTCGTCGTAAGGTGTGTCTTGGTCGACCTCTTTTTCGCCTCCCCTCGGGACGCCAATCATATACTGTATTCGGGAGTTGATCCTCTGGCATACGGAGGACGTGGCCATGGTATGTCCATCTCCTACGTTTCAGAAGGTCAGTAACTAATGGCTGACCGGTTCGTCGGCGAAATTCTATGTTGGTGACCTTTTCCTGCCACGATATGTTCAGGATTCTCCCAAGGCACATGTTTTCAAAGGCTAGGACACGTTTCTCTAGCTGGGTGTTTAGTTTCCAGCATTCACTAGCATAGAGGAGGATGGACATCACATTGCTATTCAGGAGGCGGAGCTTCAAGCGCATAGAGTATTTACTACTGCACCAGACTGGTTTCAACTTGCTAAAAGCCGATGTCGCTTGTCCAATTTTCCTCTTGATTTAGTTGGCTATTTCACCATCGTATTCGATCCAACTCCCAAGATATTTAAATTCCTTGACCTGCTCAATAGTTTTATTTTTGCATTTTAATATGAGTGGGGAGTCAGATGTGGCCGTACTCTTTGTTTTACTGACATTTACTGCCCCCATTTTCTCGGCCTTTTCGTCTATGGCGTCGAGTAGCAGCTGCAGTCACAGTTTCGCTTCTTCAAGAAGAACAACGTCATCTGCGAAGTCCAGATCGGAGATCAGTCGGCTGCTAATCTTCACTCCAATGCCTGAAGACTGCCGTAGAATATAGTCCATTACAATGACAAACAGAAACGGGGATAGGACACACCCTTGTTTGACGCCAGACATTATCTTGAAGAAACGCGTGTCCACATTTTCTGTGCATACACAGCATTCACTATCCTCATATAGTGCGAATATCATTTTGTCCAGTTTATCAGGTACTCCGTAATATTTCAAAATCTTCCATAAAGTGTCTCGGTCAACAGAATCGAGCGCCTTTTCAAAAAGAAAATAGATCTGAATACGGATTGTTTTTCCCATGGACAATTATATGTTGCATGTTCAAGAGTCAGTAAACCTGACAATCTATTTATATGCACAGACAATGGGACAGCGAAGAATGTTGTATGTTCGCACGTTTTACGTAGTTAAAAACATATATATATATATATATATATATATATATATATATATATATATATATATATATATATATATATATATATATATATATATATATATATATATATATATATATATATATATATATATATATATATATATATATATATATATAAAAATAAGTTGTCTGTGGATCTGTGGATCGTGGATCAGGTGACGTCACCTGAAAAAACTGGATCAGGTGACGTCAAAACTGAAAAAACTAAAAAAAGGCAAAAACTACAAAAAAAACTAAAAACTAATAAAAAAAATAAAAAAGCTAAAAAACTAAAAAAACTAAAAAAAGGCAAAATCTACAAAAAAAACTAAAAACTAATAAAAAAGCTAAAAAACTAAAAAAACTAAAAAAAGGCAAAAACTACAAAAAAACTAAAAACTAATAAAAAAAAAATAAAAAAGCTAAAAAACTAAAAAAACTAAAAAAAGGCAAAAACTACAAAAAAAAACTAAAAACTAATAAAAAAAATAAAAAAGCTAAAAAACTAAAAAAACTAAAAAGACTAAAAAAAGGTAAAAAACTAAAAAAACTAAAAACTAAAAAAACTAAAAAAAAGGAAAAAACCCCAACAGCTAGTATATATATATATATATATATATATATATATATATATATATATATATATATATATATATATATATATATAATAGCTGTTGGGGTGGCGCTTCGCGCCACCCCAACACCTAGTTGGTGGGGCGCTTCGTGCCCCCCCAAGCCCCCCCCGTGCGCGTAAGTCGTTACGCGCCATATTAGTTACGCGCCATTGCAGTTGTGTCCCTGTGTCCCACCTGTGAATATAGATAGATTTATATATGTGTTTCAAACGACGTAAAAATTGCGAATATACAACATTCTTGGCTTTCCCATTGTCTGTCCATATACAAAGCTGTATGTACTAATAATGACGTCATATGCAAACGCTCTTTTTACAAACAAACAAACATGCATACACACAACTCGTTTTTATATAGAATGATAGATAGATAGATACAATACAAATTAACTACGTAAAACTTGTGAATATACAACAGTCTTCGCTGTCCCATTGTCTGTGCGTATAAATAGATTGTCAGGTTTACCGACCGTCAAAGATGCAACATACAATTGTACATTGGTAAAGCAATCTGTATTAAGATCTATACCGCATTTTTCTAGTGATTGCCCTTGAGCTTTGTTGATGGTGGTTGCAAATGCTAATCGAATTGGGAATTGCAATCTTTTAAATTGAAAGAGCAGATCCGTTGGAATCATGGGAATGCGAGGAATAAGAACAGCCTCACCCTCATAAGGCCCTGTCAAGATTGTGGCCTCTATTAGGTTTTCCATTGTTTTTTTATTTTTTACAATAATATCATGTAACCCCTTATCGACATTTTTATCAGGTATTTCAGTGGAAATAACATCATCAATTTCGTTCGAAGTAATTTTTTTATGTAGCCAGATTAGTATATGTGCGTGTGGCAAACCTCGTTTTTGCCATTCCACTGAGTACATCCAGCATCGCACTGACCCAAACACTTCATGTTTTACAAGGTAGTTTATCAGTGATTTCAACTTTTGCCGGAAGACACGTGCTGTAATGTCATGCCTATGAACCGCCGATTGTCCTTGAAGTAAAAGCTGCAGTATCTCGTCCCAAGATTGATTACATTTAAATGTAATAAATAAATCTGGACGACCATAGAGACGAACATACGCAATAGCATCTTGAGCATGTTCATGCATATGACGGGGACTGCCAGCATATGACGAAGGTAAAATTGTTAATCTTCCAACGTTTGTGGTATTACCGTCATTTATAACTGCATCTCGCAAATGAATGTATTGTTCAGAGCGGAGCTTGGTCTGATTCAGGCGGATATATAGCAAACGTTCTGATTCAATTTTAGCATACATATCCACGACGAATTGGTGAAACAATTCACGGCATTTTAAAATATAATTTTCTTCATCCTGCCGAATCATTAGTCTATAGGAATAATAATGCATTGCACTGCATTTCTTATTCATTTCTTTGTTAGTGGCTGGATTCATCAATTTAATATTAAAGTGATAGCCGTCGGCTCCACCCCAAAAAATGATAGGATATTGTAGGGCATCGTAGCATCGATGAGTTTCAGTAATTCTTAACAACTCAGCGTTTCGCTTATGAAGAATAATATCTCGAGGTAAAAACTAATCACCGACCATAACGATTGCCACTTCGTCGATAGTCGGAGCATTGTATCTACGCACATGTTGGCCAGGAGGCGTTTTGTCAGCGGAAATAACAATTTTATGCGTATCAGTAGGCATCAAATCGATGGCTGTTTTGAACAGACGCACTAAATTATTATTTTCGTGGAAAAGATGTTGCAATTGGGAAACGATTGTCCTTTCAACGTTGGGAGAAATTTCGCAACGTGCATTCAATTCAGAATTTCTATCACTGATGAAGTACAATTGTAAAAATTTATGATTCTCGCCTGAGAATGGTAGAAGGGACCCTGCTTTATGATAAATTTGCCCTTTTACTTTGAAAGTAGACATAAATTGATCTGGATTTTCGATTTGGGCTCCAAACGACGTCATTTGGAAACATGAGTTGTATTGTCTGATTTTTGACAAAAAACGCTTAGATTCTGACGTAGTTCCAGTAAGGAAAGTCTTCAATGGCTCTGGTGGTGCAGCCAATAGAGGAAGTTTAACTTTTCCTGAGGCGCAAAACATTCCCATTGTTTCACCATTGAATTTCAAGGCCTTGCAATAGGGACAAATTTTAGACATTGTCCCGATTTGAACACATCTACTCAAGCTATAATCATCGACTGGGTTGTACCTGAATGCCAGGCGATAACTTTCAGGTTGCTCTGATTCCTCGGCACGCTTTCTTTTCTTACTTTCTCTATCAGCAGCAAGCCTGATTTCTTGCTGTTCTTGTGATTCCTCGGCACGCTTTCTTTTCTTACTTTCTCTATCAGCAGCAAGCCTGATTTCTTGCTGTTCTTGTAATTCCTCGGCACGCCTTCTTTTTTCACATTCTCTTTTAGCAGCAAGTCTGCTTCCGCGTTGCTCTGGTAGTTCCTCAGCATGCTTTCTGTTCTTTCTTTCTCTATCAGCCTCAAGCCTGTTTCCCTGCTGTTCTTTTGATTCCTCGGCACGCCTTCTTTTTTCACTTTCTCTTTTAGCAGCAAGTCTGCTTTCGCGTTGCTCTGGTAGTTCCTCGGCACGCTTTCTTTTCTGACTTTCTCT
Organism: Artemia franciscana; assembly: GCF_032884065.1. Classification (NCBI taxonomy): domain Eukaryota; kingdom Metazoa; phylum Arthropoda; class Branchiopoda; order Anostraca; family Artemiidae; genus Artemia; species Artemia franciscana. The sequence continues at coordinate 17,122 of NW_027063340.1, read as the reverse complement.
ATCAGCAGCAAGTTTTTTGGCATAGACTCTTTGAGCATCTTCATCAGTCATTGTAAACTTAAACATTAATAGATTTCTACGTGAACATATGTCTTATATAACGTGAATGACGTAACCGTCAAAGCAAAAATGACGACAACTAATTTCATGACGTCAGCCGACATACAACTTATTTTTATATATATAGAAGATATATATATATATATATATATATATATATATATATATATATATATATATATATATATATATATATATATATATATATATACATATATATATATATATATATATATATATATATATATATATATATATATATATATATATATATATATATATATCTATATATATCTATTCACAGGTGGGACACAAGGACACAACTACAATGGCGCGTAACTAATATGGCGCTTAACGACTTACTCGAGTGGGGGGGCTTGGGGGGGCGTGAAGCGCCCCACCAACTAGGTGTTGGGGTGGCGCGAAGCGCCACCCCAACAGCTAGTATATATATATATCTATATATATATATATATATATATATATATATATATATATATATATATATATATATATATATATATATATATATATATATATATATATATATATATATATATATATATATATATATATATATATATATTCACAGGTGGGACACAGGGACACAACTACAATGGCGCGTAACTAATATGGCACGTAACGACTTACGCGCCCAGGGGGCTTGGGGGGCGCGAAGCTCCACCCCAACAGCTAGTATATATATAGAAGATAGTATAACAGACATATAACTTATATATATATATATATATATATATATATATATATATATATATATATATATATATATATATATATATATATATATATATATATATATATATATATATATATATATATATATATATGTATACATATATATATATATATATATATATATATATATATATATATATATATATATATATATATATATACATATGTGTGTGTATACATATATATATATATATATATATATATATATATATATATATATATATATATATATATATATATATATCTATATATATAAAAATAAGTTGTCTGTCTGTGTGTCTGTCTGTCTGTCAGGTGACGTCATGTTTCTGTGTCGACTGACGTCATGAGGTTAGTTGTCGTCATTTTTGCTATGACGGTGACGTCATTAATGGTATTTAAGACATGCGTTCACGGAAAAATGTTTAATTGTAAAATGACTGAAGAACCTACAATGGTAACAGCCGAGGAAGCTGCTCAAAGAGTCTATGCCAAAAAAATTGCTGCTGATAGAGAAAGTAAGAAAAGAAAGCGTGCCGAGGAATCACAAGAACAGTAAGAAAACAGGCTTGCAGCTGATAGAGAAAATAAGAAAAGAAAGCGTACCGAGGAATCACAAGAACAGCAAGAAAACAGGCTTGCGGCTAAAGAACGCAAAACCGCGCAGTTAGATGAAAATCCACCTGGAAAGCGAGAGTCAAAACATATCAAAACTGAAAATGATAGCGATGATGATTGGGTTTGGGATTTTGACTTGGATAAGGTCATCAACGCCTACCAGATTTAAGTTAAAAAACAAAGGTTCGGCGATATGTACTTCATAGTGACGCTGAAAAATAAAGAAGAAAAAAAACTGAAAAAATGTAAAAAACTAAAAAAAAACTAAAAAGAAAAAACACTCAAAGATAAATTACAGACCGGGACACAAATGACAACCGACACAGAGGGAATATAAATGACGACCAGGAACCTCAAAGAAAAATCACAGACTGGGACACCCGGACACAAATCACGACCGGGAATATAAATGACGACCGGGACGCAGGGACACAACTACAACGGGGACGCCGGGGGCACAGGCGGGATATATAATTGACGACTGAGACACAGAGATTGTTTGAATAGAAATTACAGACCGGGACACCGGGACACAAATGACGACCGGGACACTGGGACACAGGGAATATAAATGACGACCGGGACACTCAAAGAGAAAATACAAACTGGGACACCAGGACACAAATGACGACCGGGACACAGGGAATATAAATGCTATTTATATGCACAGACAATGGGACAGCGAAGAATGTTGTATATTCGCATGTTTTACGTAGTTAAAAATATATATTTATATCTATCTCTATTCACAGGTGGGACACAGGGACACAGCTACAATGGCGCGTAACTAATATGGCGCGTAACGACTTACGCGCGCGGGGGGGCTTGAGGGGGCGCGAAGCGCCCCACCTACTAGGTGTTGGGGTGGCGCGAAGCGAGTTGTGTGTATGCATGTTTGTTTGTTTGTAAAAACAGCGTTTGCATATGACGTCATTATTAGTACATAAGGCTTTGTATATGCACAGACATATAAATATAAATGCTATTTATATGCACAGATAATGGGACAGCGAAGAATGTTGTATATTCGCATGTTTTACGTAGTTAAAAATATATATTTATATCTATATCTATTCACAGGTGGGACACAGGGAGACAGCTACAATGGCGCGTAACTAATATGGCGCGTAACGACTTACGCGCGCGGAGAGGCTTGGGGGGGGGCGCGAAGCGCCCCACCAACTAGGTGTCGCTTCGTCGCGCCACCCCAACACCTAGTTTGTGGGGGTGCTTCGCGCCCCCAAGCCCCCCCCCTGTATCCCACCTGTGAATATAGATAGATATATACATTTTTAACTATGTAAAACTTGCGAATATACAACATTCTTTGCTGTCCCATTGTCTGTCCATATAAATAGATTGTTAGGTTTACCAACTCTTAAACATGCAATATAATAATTGTCCATGGGAAAACAATCCGTATTCAGATCTATACCGCATTTTTCTAACGATTGCCCTTGAGCTTTGTTGATGGTGATTGCTAATCGAACATCCCCTGTGTCCCCGTCGTCATTTTTATATCCCCCTCTAACCTCGGCGTCCCTGTTGTAGTTGTGTCCCTGTGTCCTGTCTTCATTTATATTCCCTGTGTCCCGGTCGTCATTTGTGTCTCGGTATCCCAGTCTGTAATTTCTCTTTTGAGTGTCCCGATGGTCATTTATATTCCTTGTGTCCCGGTCTTCATTTTTGTACTGGTGTCCCAGTTTGTAGTGTTTTCTTATAATGACGTCGTATATAAAGCCTTATATACTTATAATTACGTCTAATGCAAACCCACAAACAAACAAATATGCATATATACAACTTATTTTTATATATCTAGAATACAGTTTCTTTTTTAGTTTTTTTTTAGTTTTTTCTTTTCTTAGTTTTTTCTTTTTTAATTTTTCTGTTTTTAGTTTCTTCTTTTTATTGATTAGTTTTCTTCAATTTGTCAATGTTCATTCTAACAATGACACTTGGAAAAATCTTTACGTGCCAAGCATGCTAAAGCTCCAACAATTTATAATAAACCTCAAAATTTTGGGTATCTGTTTTAACGTTTTCGGATTACTTTAATCTATTGTCAAAATATATTGAAATATTTGTGTAATTCCCAGTTTTTTTTTAGTTTTTTCTTATTTTTTATTTTTTTAACTTTTTTCTTTTTTCTTTTTAGTTTTTTACATTTTTTTATTTTTTTGTTTCTTTTACATTTTTTCTTTTTAGGTTTTTTCATTTTTTAATTTTTTTATTTTTTATTTTTTTTTTAATTATTTTCTTTTTAGTTTTTTTTTCGTTTTTACCTTTTTTCTTTTTTCAGTTTTCTTTTTCTTCTTCATTTTTCAGCGTCACTATGAAATACATATCGCCGAACATTTGTTTTTTTAACTAAAATCTGGTAGGCATTGATGACCTTATCCAAGTCAAAATCCCAAACCCAATCATCATCGCTATCATTTTCAGTTTTTATATGTTTTGACTCTCGCTGTCCAGGTGGATTCTCATCTAACTGCGCGGTTTTGCGTTCTTTAGCCGCAAGCCTTTTGGCATTAACCCTTTGAGCAGATTCCTCGGCTGTTTCTTCTGCCATTGTAGGATTTATACTAAAATTTCTCTTTGAATTAACTATTTGAGCAGCTTCCTCGGCTGTTTCTTCTGTCATTTTTAAATTTATACTAAAAATTCCTTTTCACGTGCCAAGATTGTTAAAGCTCAACAATTTATAATAAACCTCAAGTTTTAAGTATCTGTTTTAAGGTTTTCGAATGACTTTAATCTATTGTCAAAATATTTCGAAATATTTATGCAACTCCCAGTTTTTACATTTTAGTTTGTTTTCTTTTTCTTCTTTATTTTTCAGACGTCATATGCAAACCATCAACACAAAAATACATACAACTTATATATATATATATATATATATATATATATATATATATATATATATATATATATATATATATATATATATATATATATATATATATATATAGAAGATATAATCTGGCTTAACAGACATAACACACAAACAACTTATTTTTAGATAGATAGATAGATAGATAGAAGAAATTTTGATAATCAGAATTATAAACAATGTACATAAGAATAAACATTCTTAATGCAAATTTAAAAAATTCTCTCAAGAACTCTTTTGTGAGAGTGAAGGGTGGAGAACAGAAACAAAATACTAAACTGCAGCCGGAGAAGCTGTCTTATCCCGTCTAGAGTGAATAATTAATTGTAGAATTTCCTTCGTTAGAAGTTCCTTGCGACGCGTGGAATAGAACCTACAAACCTTCACTTTAAAGGTGGGTGCTTATCCAGTGGGCCATCGCAAGGTGCTTAGTATTTTTGTTATTGTATAATAAGGATAACTCAAAAATGAAATAGAAAATAAGATGCGAAAGTCTGCGCTCCTCAAGCATTGAAAAGTTACAAAAAGTAAATATAAGTTTTACACACATAAAAACTTACATCACGACTTTGAATGAACTTTGTCATTGAACTCTCTCCAAAAAGAAATAGTGAGTAACCTGGAAGTTCATTATTTTCTGTGTGCCCAAAAATTAATTATTTTGTTTTCGTATAAATGTGCTAGTTTCAATTTTAATACTTTAATATTTCTACTGATAACGATAACTGTATATGTGATGGAAATATTTAGACTGTTCTTCCTGTTGTCACTATTTAAACAAATGGATTTATCCCCATTTGAATTTTTATTTGTTAGAGTCTATTCTAGGGTTGAGGATATCCGGGGTAAAATTATTTACAGCGCCCTTCCAGACTCAAATATAAGCAGAAAAAGCCGGATGAAAGTGGGTAGCCCCAGCCACGCTCCCCACAGTTGTGTTGCCCTACGCAGTTGATCCAAATGCCGCACTGCCATGAACGGCTCTGCCTATGTTATTTTTGGTATGCTATTTTTCTGTTATGTTAAAAAACAACAATCAAAATAGGTATTTTATACAGGATATTTGTTGAGTTATTCATATCCTAAAAAAGGCAAGCGTTGATTGGGGTAGTTGTAGTATGAGTAGTAGTAGTAGTAGACTAATACAAATGGTGATTTCTTCTTTCGAGATAATATTGGCATTTCCCGACTTAAACGACCTAAAACGACGAAAACGAACAGAAATTATTCCGTACATGTAATACATGTTTAGATTTTGGCTTACCGCACATGAATAATTAAAGCGAAATTAAAACAAACGTTTTTATTAGTAATAATCCAAATGCCGCACTGCCATGAACGGCTCTGCCTATGTTATTTTTGGTATGCTATTTTTCTGTTATGTTAAAAAACAACAATCAAAATAGGTATTTTATACAGGAAATTTGTGGAGTTAATCATATCCTAAAAAAGGCAAGCGTTGATTGGGGTAGTAGTAGTATGAGTAGTAGTAGTAGTAGACTAATACAAATGGTGATTTCTTCTTTCGAGATAATATTGGCATTTCCCACTCCCGACTTAAACGACCTAAAACGACGAAAACGAACAGAAATTATTCCGTACATGTAATACATGTTTAGATTTTGGCTTACCGCACATGAATAATTAAAGCGAAATTAAAACAAACGTTTTTATTAGTAATAAATATATGTAACTTATGAATTAACTTACGTAACGAACTTATAGAAGCTCATTCTACGAGTTTGTTACGTTAAGTAATATTTTTACTACGTATTTGAGAGGGTTCGCCCCCTCGTCAATACCTCGCTCTTTACACTAAAGCTTAAATTTTCTCCCAATTCTTTAAGAATGACCCCTGAATCACAAATGCTGTAGAATAAATAGTTGAAATTGGCATAAAGAGCTAGGTATTGTGGATTTCTGTTCGTTTATGTTTTCATGCTGCACTTTACTTCCAACTGAAAAAACTTTTTTTTTTACTTATTTTCTCATTTTGTTTTAATTAATTCTAGAAAATCCTGCGACCCCTAGGAAGAAAAATATGCTGTCAGAATTGAAAAAAAATACACCTAAAAGGCCTGAGTCGTCATCGGCCTCCTCCGAATTTAAAGCTTCCATTAGTGTTGAATCCTGGCTGAAGGGATATAGTTGTTTCCATTTTTTTCTAGCCCTAGTTAAACTGCTGGGGATCAAGTAGTCATGCATTAGATGCATGGGGATCTAATTGGGATCCATTAGATGACCTGAGAACAGTATTTAAAATAAAATTGAATTTAACTAATTAAATGTAAAATTGGACATTAGAGTATAATACTCAACATGAGTAAAATAAAATAAAAACTAAAATTACAGTACTCAGAAATACTTAAATCTATTGCAATTTTGCGAAAAAAAATATATAATCTACTATGTACGCTAAAAATATCCCGAGGCCAAACTGGCTTATTATCGCCGTCGTGATTTTTTCCCAGGGTAGTTGAATAAGTGTTACCACGGGCTTTATTTTTATCAGAATTTAAATAGGGGATGTTTCTAATTTTAATAATCTTAACTTCCTTTAAATTCTTGCCCACTCCCCCAAACCCTTGTCGATGTCTATACACTGGCTAGAAAATTTCATAAAACAGAATCTGAAGAAAATTTTCAGCCAGAACCACGAAAAAATATGAAAAATAGAAAAAAAATATAGGAAATACCGAAAAACAATATGAAAAGAGTGCAGATATTTTGTTAAAGACCTCCTTTGAGATATAGATTATAAAACTACAGAAAATAAGAAAAACTGAGGGATGGTAAAAATAAAAAAGACACAGCCGAAATTAAAATAAAACCAACAACCACTAATCATGGTTGCCATTTGATTGTGTATTTGTGTATGTTCATTTAAAAATATCCAAAAAAAAAATGCCCCGTAGAGGCAAAATAAAATCTTTCTTCATCTTTGTTAAAAAAAAAAACACGAAAAGAACCTTTATAAAAAATTTCAGTTATTAAAAAAAAATCCTTGTTATGAAAAAGTTAAAATAAACTGTAAAGAAGAAAGTCTGAGGGACGAGAAAAATCAAAAAGACGGAACCCAAATTAGAATTAAATCAACCACTAATTGAGACTATCACCTTTTACTTTTAGCAATCGGAAAAACGTTTTAAATTAAAGAAAAGATCAAAACACATTCTAACTCCTGACTCCTAAAAAAGCTAGTAACCTAAGACGAACTCACAAAATCTGAGTTTAAACAATCCAAAAATGATAAAGAAATTGAAAAAATATTATATAGAGACAATTTTCTGTAATTTATTAGTAGCTAGCTGTTGGTGTGGCGCTTCGTGCCACACCAACACCTAGTTGGTGGGGGCGCTTTGCATCCCCCCTAAGCCTTCCCGCGCATGTAAGTCGTTACGGGCAATATTAGTTACGCGCCATTGTAGTTGTGTCCCTGCGTCCCACCTGTGAATATCTATATATATATATATATATAATATATATATATATATATATATATATATATATATATATATATATATATATATATATATTTATATATATATATAATATATATATATATATATATATATATATATATATATATATATATATATATATATATATATATATATATAAGTTGTTTGTCGACTGACGTCATGTTTGTCCACTGACCTCATTATAAGGATTGAGCATTATGACTTCATGTATTTTTTTTGTATGTTTATATATGACGTCACAGGCTTTGTATATGACATCAAAGGCTTTGTATATGACGTCATTACAAGTATATAAGAAGGCGTTTCAAAGAAAAATTTTTAGTATAGATCTTAAAATGACGGAAGAAACCGCCGAGGAAGCTGCTCAAATAGTTAATTCAAAGAGAAATTTTTGTTTAAATCCTAAAATGGCAGAAGAAACAGCCAAGGAAGCTGCTCAAAGAGTTAATACCAAAAGGCTTGCGGCTAAAGAATGCAAAACCGCGCAGTTAGATGAAAATCAACCTGGACAGCGAGAGTCAAAACGTATCAAAACTGAAAATGATAGCGATGATGATTGGGTTTGGGAATTTGACTTGGATAAGGTCATCAATGCCTAACAGATTTTAGTTAAAAAAAACAAAGGTTCGGCGATATGAATTTCATAGTTACGAAAGACAAGCCAAGGTAAAACAAACCAAACAACTTAAAAGTGATACCGATGATAAAAAAAAAACTACGTTGAAAGGACTATCGTTTCCCAGTTGCAACATCTTTTTGACAAAAATAATAATTTAGTGCTTCTGTTCAAAACAGCAATCGAATTGATGCCTACTGATACGCAACTATCAACGAAGTGGCAATCGTTATGGTCGGTGATCAGTTCTTACCTCAAGATAATATTCTTTCTAGGTGAAACAATCAGTTGATCTATATATATATCTATATATATAAAAATAAGTTGTTTGTCGACTGACGTAAAGGCGTTTCAATGAGAAATTTTTAATGTGGATCTTAAAATGACAGAAGAAATAGCCGAGGAAGCTGCTCAAATAGTTAATTTAAAGTGAAATTTTTGTATAAATCCTACAATGGCAGAAGAAACAGCTGAGGAAGCTGCTCAAAGAGTTAATGCAAAAAGGCTTGCGGCTAAAGAACGCCAAACCGCACAGTAAGATGAAAATCAACCTGGACAACGAGAGTCAAAACGTATCAAAACTGAACATGATAGCGATGAAAAGGACTATCTTTTCCCAGTTGCAACATCTTTTCCACAAGTTAATAATTTAGTGCTTCTGTTCAAAACAGCAATCGAATTGATGCCTACTGATACGCAACTATCAACGAAGAAGCAATCGTTATGGTCAGTGATCAGTTCTTACCCCGAGATAATATTCTTTATAGGCGAAACAATCAGTTGACAAGAATTACTTAAATTCATCGATGCTACGATGCCCTACAATATCCCATCTTTTTTGGGATGGAGCTGACGGCTATCACTTTAATATTAAATTGATAAATCCAGCCACTAACAAAGAAATGGATAAGAAATGCAGCGCAAAGAAATATTATGCCTATAGATTAATGGTTCGTCATTTATTACATTTATATATAATTCATCTTTGGATTAGATACAACAGCTTTTACATCCTTGACAATCGCCGGTTCATAGACATGACATTATGGCCCGTGTCTTCCGGCAAAAGTTGCTCTCCTTCATCTCCTACAGAGCTATGGGAGAAATACAAATCGCAAATGGTCGAGAATATATTCCACCGGATACGGCTAGAAAGATCAGATATGACCTTGGACTTTACAAGAGAAATTTATAACTGCACTTTAGTTATGATTGAAGATTTTTGCTTATCTATTGCAAACAAACTTCTCAAGCATTTGGGAATGCCTTCACCTGTTCATACTGCTTCTATTTCTACATGTGTAGAATGGGATCGTGAACGAAGTTACAAAACAATTGATCTATTGTCGTATGTTACAGACCGGGACATCGGGACAGAATGAATATAAATGACGACCGGGATACTGAAAGAGAAATTACAGACCGGGACACAAATGACGACCAGGACACAGGGAATATAAATGACGACCGGGACACTGGGACATAACTACAACGGGGACGCCGGAAGGGCACATGGGGGATATGTAAATGACGACGGGGACAAAGGGAATATTCAATTAAAAATTACCATCAACAAAGCACAAGGGGAATCATTATAAAAATGCGGTTTAGATCTGAATACGGATTGTTTTCCCATGGACAATTATATGTTGCATGTTCAAGAGTCGGTAAACCAGACAATGTATTTATATGCAGAGACAATGGGACAGCGAAGAATATTGTATATTCGCAAGTTTTACTTAGTTAAAAACACACACATATATATATATATATATATATATATATATATATATATATATATATGTATATATATATATATATATATATATATATATATATATATATATATATATATATATATATATATCTTATATCTATATTCACAGGTGGGACACGGGGACACAACTACAATGGCACGTAACTAATATGGTGCGTAACGAATTACGCGCGCGAAGGAGCATGGGGGTGGGCGCAAAGCGCCCCCACCTTCAGATGTTGGTGTGGCGCTAGGTTCAAGGTGTACCCCGGTCACAGATAGTACGTTTCTATTGATCGAGCACACTAGCCTGACAGGTCACGTAAGTGTTTGCACACTGCTTTGCCATCCTTCCTTGTGGCTCATCAGCTCATCAGCTGATTTGTAGCTATTTTTATACAATTTGTATACAAATTTTGTATACATTTATTCAGGTATTTGTATACAAATATCTGAATCAGCTATTTGTAGCTCATCAGATTTGGCATCAATAAATGACTTGAGATTCCTATGAGTCAGCTTAATCCTCTTGCCACTGAGATGTCGATAGGTCTTCATATCCCCCTGCAGTTTGGCCTGCCGTAGAAGTACAATGACATCCACAGCCTCGTGTGGTAGCCAAGGCTTTTGACCTAAAATTGCTAGGCAAGAGTTATTCTCGCTGCGTCGGTGAATCAAGTTTTAAACGAGTCCCACATGGCTTCAATATCCGAAATCCGGGACAGGCTTTCAAAACTGTTTTTAATCACCTGCGTACCGCTCTTTGATCGCAGGAGTATCGAGACGACGGAGATTTAGTGTTGCTATGCGCTTGAGAACCTTCTTTAATTTCAACTTACGGAAGATTTCAATCGCCGAGAGTTGATGACATAATCATTCATTTTCTTCGTGACGCCGTCGTCATTATACCAAGTATACTGCTAAATTCGAGGTCTATCAGTATACTTGGTATAGTATTGACGGCGTCATAAAGGATTTGTGACGCAATTGCGATTTGTGATTGGATTTGTGACCCAATCACAACTCATTGGAATTGGATCTCTTTTAAAAATTAAGTGTGAATAAGTTTGGGGACTCACTTTGAGTAAGTGAATGAAATTTTACCTTTTACTCGTAGGAAAAAAGATCTTAATATCCATGAGTTTATCTTTGGCTTTCGTAATCGTTTTGCAAGAGCTGAAGGGTTTTGTCCTGTTTTTCTTAGTCCATTAATTTTAGCTTATAGTCAGAAATTTGGAAAGTGGCGAGAATTGGGACTTTAGAAAGACTCTAAAGGCTACTTTAGAAAGTAGCCTCTGTGGATTCTACATGAAATGCGAATCTTAGGCCGGATTAATGAATAATACATTATATTGAAGTAAACTGTTCATAATTCTTGCCTGGGGCCAGAAAACTAATTCTCACTACTAATTGAGTCAGAGCCTAGATTGCAAGAGTTTCAGTGGAGTCTTACAGAATATATTGGAGACGACTGTCTGAAGTAATTCAGTCGAGCTTTTTTTTCTATTGGGCAGTGTTTCTGCTTTCGACTTGAAAGTTTGGCATTAGGTGGCAGGGAGGCACACTCCAATCCAGTTCGAGGTTGGACCAAAATTGAAAGCGATTAATTTTTAGTGGGGAAGTGCAGATAGTCTCTACGAGGAAATTTTTCTGCAGGAGAATCTATTTATCGGGGAATATGAATTTCCAGGAAAAATTTCCACGGAAGGGAAATTTCCGGTATGAGTAAAAAATTTCAGAGAATTTTCACCACCTTTACGTTACCACTTTCATGGAAAATTTGTCAAAGGGGAGCTGTAACTGTCTTTTCAGCGAAAAAATTCGCACTTATTTCTTTAGCATTCTTTTTTTTAGCATTCTTCCAAAATTTTGTAAAATTGTGTACAAATCAATAAAAAGAAGAAACTAAAAAAAAGAAAAAACTAAAAAAGAAAAAAAAAACTAAAGAAGAAACTGTATCTATATATATATATATATATATATATATATATATATATATATATATATATATATATATATATATATATATATATATATAAAAGTTGTATATATGCATGTTTGTTTGTTTGTGGGTTTGTATTTGACGTCATTATAAGTATATAAGGCTTTGTATATGACGTCATTATAAGATGAAACTACAGACCGAGACACCGGAACACAAATGACGACCGGGACACAGGGAATATAAATAACGACCGGGACACTCAAAGAGAAATTACAGATCGGGACACCGGGACACAAATGACGACCGGGACAGAGGAAATATAAATGACGACCGGGACACTCAAAGAGAGATTACAGACTGGGATACCGGGACACAAATGACGACCGGGACACAGGGAATATAAATGACGACCAGGACACAGGGACACAACTACAATGGGGACGCCGGGGGCACAGGGGGATATATAAAAGACGAAGGGGACACAGGGAATGTTCGATTAGCAATCACCATCAACAAAGCTCAAGGGCAATCGTTACAATAATGCGGTATAGATCTGAATACGGATTTTTTCCCATGGACAATTATTATGAAACCTGACAATCTATTTATATGGACAGACAATTGGACAGCAAAGAATGTTGTATATTTGCATGTTTTACGTAGTTAAATATATATATATATATATATATATATATATATATATATATATATATATATATATATATATATATATATATACATATATATATATATATATATATATATATTTATATTTATATATACATATATATATATATATATATATATATATATATATATATATATATATATATATATATATATATATATATATATATATATATATTTCTATATATATATATATATATATATATATATATATATATATATATGTATATATAAGTTGTCTGTGTGTGTGTTTGTGTGTGTGTGTGTGTGTGTGTGTGTCGATTGACGTCATGTTTGTGTGTCGACTGACGTCATGAAGTTAGTTATCGTCATGTTCGTTATGACCATGACGTCATTAAAGGTATTTAAGACATTCGTTCACGGAAAAATGTTTAATAGTAAAATGACTGAAGAACCTACAATGGCAACAGCCGAGGAAGCTGCTCAAAGAGTCTATGCCAAAAAACTTGCTGCTGATAGAGAAAGTAAGAAAAGAAAGCGTGCCGAGGAATCACAAGAACAGCAAGAAAACAGGCTTGCGGCTAAAGAACGCAAAACCGCTCAGTAAGATGAAAATCAACCTGGACAGCGAGAGTCAAAACGTATCAAAACTGAAAATGATAGCGATGAAAAGGACTATCGTTTCCCAGTTGCAACATCTTTTCCCCAAAAATAATAATTTAGTGCTTCTGTTCAAAACAGCAATCGAATTGATGCCTACTGATACGCACCTATCAACGAAGAAGCAATCGTTATGGTCAGTGATCAGTTCTTACCTCGAGATAATATTCTTTATAGGCGAAACAATCAGTTGACAAGAATTACTTAAATTCATCGATGCTACGATTCCCTACAATATCCTATCATTTTTTGGGATGGAGCCGACGGCTATCACTTTAATATTAAATTCATAAATCCAGCCACTAACAAAGAAATGGATAAGAAATGCAGCGCAATGAAATATTATGCCTATAGATTATTGGTTCGTCATTTATTACATTTACATATAATCCATCTTGGGATTAGATACAACAGCTTTTACATCCTTGACAATCGCCGGTTCATGACATGACATTACGGCCCGTGTATTCCGGCAAAAGTTGCTCTCCTTCATCTCCTACAGAGCTATGGGAGAAATACAAATCGTAAATGGCCGAGAATATACTCCACCGAGCACGGCTAGAAAGATCAGATATGACCTTGGACTTTACAACAGAAATTTATAACTGCACTTTAGTTATGATTGAAGATTTTTGCTTATCTATTGCAAACAAACTTCTCAAGCATTTGGGAATGCCTTCACTTAATCATACTGCTTCTATTTCTACATTTGTAGAATGGGATCGTGAACAAAGTTACAACACAATTGATCTATTGTCGTATGTTACAGACCGGGACACCGGGACACAAGGAAGATAAATGACGACCGGGATACTCAAAGAGAAATTACAGACCGAGACACAAATGACGACTAGGACACAGGGAATGTAAATGACGACCGGGACACTGGGACATAGCTACAACGGGGACGCCAGAAGGGCACATGGGGGGCATATAAATGACGACGGGGAAAAAGGGAATATTCAATTAGCAATTACTATTAACAAAGCCCAAGGGCAATCATTAGAAAAATGCGGTATAGATCTGAATACGGATTGTTTTCCAATGGACAATTATATGTTGCATGTTCAAGAGTCGGTAAACCAGACAATCTATTTATATGCACAGACAATGGGACAGCGAAGAATATTGTATATTCGCATATATATATATATATATATATATATATATATATATATATATATATATATATATATATATATATATATATATATATATATATATATATATATATATATATATATATATATATATATATGTATATATATATATATCTATATTCACAGGTGGGACACAGGGACACAACTACAATGGCGCGTAACTAATATGGTGCGTAACGACTTACGCGTACGGGGGGCCATGGGAGTGGGCGCGAAGCGCCCCCACCATCAGATGTTGGTGTGGCGCTAGGTTCAAGGTGCACCCCGGTCACAGATAGTACGTTTCTATTGGTCGAACACACTAGCCCGAGAGGTCACGTAAGTGTTTGTACACTGCTTTGCCATCCTTCCTTGTGGCTCATCAGCTCATCAGCTGATTTGAAGCTATTTGTATACAAATTTTGTATTCATTTATTCAGCTACTTGTATACAAGTAGCTGAATCAGCTATTTGTAGTTCATCAGATTTGGCGTCAATAAATGACTTGAGATTCTTATGAGTCAGCTTAATCCTCTTGCCACTGAGATGTCGATAGGTCTTCATATCCCCCTGCAGTCTGGCCTGCCGTAGGAGTACAATGACATCCACAGCCACCTGTGGTCGCCAAGGCTTTTGACCTAAAATTGCTAGACAAGAGTTATTCTCACTGCGTCGGTGAATCAAGTTTTAAACGAGTCCCACATAGCTTCAATATCCGAAATCCAGGACAGGCTTTCAAAACTGTTTTTAATCAACTGCGTACCGCTTTTTGATCGAAGGAGTATCAAGACGACGGAGATTTAGTGTTGCTATGCGCTTGAGAACCTTCTGTAATTTCAACTTACGGAAGATTTCAATCGCCGAGAGATGATGACATAATCATTCATTTTCTTCGTGACCCCGTCGTCATTATATCAAGTATACTGCTAAATTCGAGGTCTATCAGTATACTTGGTATAGTATTGACGGCGTCATAAAGGATTTGTGACGCAATTGCGATTTGTGATTTGATTTGTGACCCAATCACAAATCATTGGAATTGGATCTCTTTTAAAAATTAAGTGTGAATAAGTTTGGGGACTCACTGTGACTAAGTGAATGAAAATTTATCGCATACCTTTTACTCGCAGGAAAAAAGATCTTAATATCCATGAGTTTATCTTTGGCATTCGTAATCGTTTTGCAAGAGCTGAAGGGTTTTGTCTTGTTTTTCTTAGTCCATTGATTTTAGCTTATAGTCAGAAATTTAGAAAGTGGCGAGAATTGGGCCTTTAGAAAGACTCTAAAGGCTACTTTAGATAGTAGCCTCTGTGGATTCTACATAAAATGCGAATCTTAGGCCGGATTAATGAATGTTTAATGAATTTTGGATTAATGGATTAATGAATTTAATGAATTAAAGTGGCGAAACCCTATATAGGCCAGTGTATTCTCCTGATGAGCCCTTGTGTTGGGTGTTGCCTCTGAATTATTTGTCTATATTGTTTTTTCTATTGTTTGGTAAATGACGACTTATACTTATTGACGACATGACTGCCTGTCCATGGATTATTCTTTATGGTTGATTGTGTATGGCTATGCTGTTTAACCTATGTGATTGTATGGATGAGTAAGGGTTAAGGCCTCATTCAAGTGCTGGTCTATATTAATCACTAATTTAGGAAAACAGTCTTCCTTTTCTCCTTCTGTCTCTCTCTTTTTTTTTTTTTTTTTTTGTGTGTGTTTGTGCTGTTGCATTGGTGATTTCTCTTTTCATCATTATATTGAAGTAAACTATTCATAATTCTTGCTTGGGGCCAGAAAACTAATTTTCACTACTAATTAAGTCAGAGCCTAGATTGCAAGAGTTTCAGTGGAGTCTTACAGACTATATTGGAGACGACTGTCTGAAGTAATTCAGTCGATTCTTTTTTTCTATTGGGCAGTGTTTCTGCTTTCGACTTAAAAGTTTGGCACTAGGAGGCAGGGAGGCACACTCCAATTTCAGTTCGAAGTTGGACCAAAATTGAAGGCGATTAATTTTTATTGGGAAAATGCAGATAGTCTCTACAAGGAAATTTTCTGCAGGAGAATCTATTTATTGGGGAACATGAATTTCCAGGAAAAATTTCCACGGAAGGGAAATTTCCGGTATGAGTAAAAAATTTCAGAGAATTTTCACCACCTTTACGTTACCACTTTCATGGACAATTTGTCAAAGGGGAGCTGTAACTGTCTTTTCAGCGAAAAAATTCGCATTTATTTCTTTAGCATTCTTTTTTTTAGCATTCTTCCAAAATTGTGTAAAATATCTTCGTGAACGTACGAAGTGTAGAATCAACTAGGCATTGGAGGAATGCAAAAACCGTCCCCCATCTGTATTCTGGCTATGTTAATAGTTCTTTCTTTAAAAAAAAAATCAAGAATACTTTAAGGTTCAAAAATAACTTTGCATATTAGGGGGGTAGGTGTTAGGTGCGATGAACTTCCAAGGGTTGAGGAAACGACAACCCTCCCCCATCTATAACTCTTTTAAGCACATGAATGTACATTTCAAATCTTTCCACAAAAATAGGAGAGCTGCCGCC
>NW_027063339.1:0-36968 GCF_032884065.1 Artemia franciscana | reverse complement strand
TACAGGAGAAAAGGAAACACTATCAATTTCTTGGATTTAGATGGCGGGAACTTCTTCAATCTCATAAGATAACTAGCTGTTGGTGTGGCGCGAAGAGCCACACCAACATCTAGTTGGTGGGGGCGCTTCGTGCCCCCCCCCAAGCCCCCCCCCCCTCGCGCACGTAAGTCGTTACGAGCCATATTAGTTACGCGTCATTGTAGTTGTGTCCCTATGTCCCATCTGTGAATATAGATAGATATATATATATATATATATATATATATATATATATATATATATATATATATATATATATATATATATATATATATATATATATGTTTTTAACTACGTAAAACTTAAGAATATACAACATTCTTCGCTGTCCCATTGTCTGTGCATATAAATAGATTGTCAGATTTACCGATTCTTGAACATGCAACATATAATTGCCCATGGGAAAAACAATCCGTATTCAGATCTATACCGCATTTTTCTAATGATTGCCCTTGAGCTTTGTTTACGGTGATTGCTAATCGAGCATTCCCTGTGTACCCGTCGTCATTTATATATCCCCCCTGTCGTCCAGGCGTCCCCGTTGTAGTTGCCCCTGTGTCCCAGTCGTCATTTATATTCCCTGTGTTCCGGTCGTCATTTATGTCCCGGTGTCCCAGTCTATAATTTCTCTTTGAGTGTCCCGGTCGGTATTTATATTCCCTGTGTCTCGGTGTCCCGGTCGTCATTTGTGTCCCGGTGTCCTGGTCTGTAATTTCTCTTTGAGTGTCCCGGTCGTCATTTGTGTTTCGGTTTCCCGGTATATAGCGTCATCTTATAATGACGTCATATACAAAGCCTTATATACTTATAATGACGTCATATGCAAACCCACAAACAAACAAACATGCATACATAACACTTATTTATATATATATATATATATATATATATATATATATATATATATATATATATATATATATATATATATATATAGATATAGTTTCTTTTTTACTTTTTTCTTTTTAGTTTTTTCTTTTCTTAGTTTTTTCTGTTTTAGTTTTTCTTTTTTTTTAGTTTCTTCTTTTTATTAATTTGTTTTCTTTTTAGTTTATTCTTCTTTTTTTAGTTTTTTTCTTTTTTAGTTTTTACTTTTTTTTAGTTTTTCTTTTTTTTTAGTTTTGTAGCTTTTTTAGTCTTTTTTAGCTTTTTGCTGTTTGGTTTTTTACCTTTTTATTTTTTTTCCTTTTTTAGTTTTTTTTCTTTCTAGGTTTTTTTTTTATTTTTTTGGGTTTTTCTTTTTTAAGTTTTTTTCTTTTTTAGTTTTTTCTTTTTTTATATATAAAAAATATAGCTGTTGGGGTGGCGCTTCGCGCCCCCCCAACACCTAGTTGGTGGGGCGCTTCGCCCCCCCCCAAGCCCCCCCGCGCGCGTAAGTCGTTACGCGCCATATTAGTTACGCGCCATTGTAGTTGTGTCCCTGTGTCCCACCTGTGAATATAGATAGATTTATATATGTGTTTCAAACTACGTAAAAATTGCGAATATACAACATTCTTGGCTTTCCCATTGTCTGTCCATATACAAAGCCGTATGTACTAATAATGACGTCATATGCAAACGCTCTTTTTTCAAACAAACAAACATGCATACACACAACTCGTTTTTATATAGATAGATAGATAGATAGATACAATACAAATTAACTACGTAAAACTTGTGAATATACAACAGTCTTCGCTGTCCCATTGTCTGTGCGTATAAATAGATTGTCAGGTTTACCGACCCTCAAAGATGCAACATACAATTGTACATTGGTAAAGCAATCTGTATTAAGATCTATACCGCATTTTTCTAGTGATTGCCCTTGAGCTTTGTTGATGGTGGTTGCTAATGCTAATCGAATTGGGAATTGCAATCTTTTAAATTGAAAAAGCAGATCCGTTGGAATCATGGGAATGCGAGGAATAAGAACAGCCTCACCCTCATAAGGCCCTGTCAAGATTGTGGCCTCTATTAGGTTTTCCATTGTTTTTTTTTTATGGCAAGTCGCGTGCCATTGCAAAGCTTTGGTGGGTTGATATTTCTTAAAAGTATTATTGGTACGCCTATTTTTAGTTGTAGCACGTGTGGTGGAAACCCTGAAGGATCTATGGAATTTAAAAATTCAGATGGATAATTAACCGCTTCATTTGGTTCCAAAATACAAATTAACTGCGTAAAACTTGCGAATATACAACATTCTTTGCTGTCCAATTGTCGCTGCATATAAATAGATTGTCAGGTTTACCGACCCTCAAACATGCAACGTACAATTGTCCATGGGAAAAACAATCAGTATTAAGATCTATACCACATTTTTCTAATGATTGACCTTGAGCTTTGTTAATGGTGATTGCAAATGCTAATCGAATTTAGAATTGCAATCTTTTAAATTGAAAAGGCAGATCCGTTGGAATCATGGGAATGCGAGGAATAAGAACAGCCTCACCCTCAAAAGGCCCTGTCAAGATTGTGGCCTCTATTAGGTTTTCAATTGTTTTTTTTAAGGCAAGTCGAGTGCCATTGCAAAGCTTTGGTGGGTTTATATTTCTTAAAAGTATTATTGGTACGCCTATTTTTAGTTGTAGCACGTGTGGTGGAAACCCTGAAAGATCTATGGAATTTAAAAATTCAGATGGATAATTAACCGCTTCATTTGGTTCCAAAACTGTGTCGACTGACTTGTAAAGGACTGCCTGGTCTCGAATCTTGGTCAAAACAATGATTTCGTAGACGTCTATATTTTTGGGTGCGAGAATCGCTCTTTCACTTAGCCATTTATTATTTTTATAATTTTTTAGAATATTCGGAAATACTTTTTCAATCAATTCATTTTTGGACGTCACTAAATTACAGAAATCAGCAGGTAGTTGTATACGTCCTGAAATTGAGTCTACTGGGAGCTTTCCGTTTCCCATTGCCAGCAATTGATCTGAAAATGTTTGACCAGAGTCATCGTTTTGCAATCGGACACGCATATTTGTAGTTAATTTTAATGTTTTTACGTGTGCCCATAAATTAGAATTTTTCAGGCAAGCATTCATTTCGTCTGCAGCAGTTGATCTAGGTATTATAGGTAATGTTTGCCTGAAATCTCCCGCAAGCAATATTAATGTGCTGCCAAAGGGTTTCGACTTCCCTCGCAAATCTTTCAAGCATTGATCCAGAGCCTCGAGCGATTTTTTTGTGTGCCATTGTGCACTTATCCCAAATAATAAGTTTGCATTGCTGCAATACTTTACCCATCCCAGATGATTTGGAAATATTGCACGTGGGAGTTTCTGTAGAATGCAAGTTCAGAGGCAATTCAAAGCGGAATGAGCAGTTCTTCCACCAGGCAGCAATGTTGCGGCTATTCCGGACGACGCAATTGCCAACGCTATATCATTTTTTGATCGAATTGATGCCAGAATCAGTTTTATCACAAACCGTTTTACCAGTACCTCCTGGCGCATCCAAAAAGAAAATTTCTCCAACGTTGTTATCGACACAATGCATTATCGTATCATAAATGTCTTTTTGTTCCGACGTTAACTTGGAAATGTTATTTTGTACATACGAAAAAGATCACTCGTACTGTAACTTTGTTCACGATCCAATTCTACACATGTCGAAACAGCAGCGATACGGTTAGGTGAAGGCATTCCCAAATCCTGAAGAGGTTTGTTTGCCATACTTACGCACAAATCTTCTATAACAACTAAAGTGTAGTTTTAAATTTCTGATGTAAAATCAAAAGTCATATCTGACGTCTCTAACTGTTTTCGATGGAGTATATCTTCGGACATTTTTGACTTATATTTTTCCCATAACTCTGTAGGAGCTGATGGAGAGCAAGTTGTTAAAATGATGCCAAACAATGCACGGACTTGACTTGGGGTTGACGTTTCGCACGCGTCATTGATGCAGTTATCCCAGTGTTGGTCATTCTCCAATAAATTCAGAGCTTGGCATGCACTACGGTAAGTGTCATGTATAAGTACCATTTACAGTCCTCAAATACTCAAAGGATGTCTGACCGGGTACATTCACCAAAAGCAGGCGTAGAAAGAAGCATTCATGTTGATTGGGGTGAACGGTGTAGAGTCTTCCTATCGTGGTATCTTTGAAGATGGTAGGTTGGCCGTCGACTGACTTACCCTTTTTTCGACGTTCAAATACTTTATTTTTAGTATTCCACGTGTAATACGAAGGCACTTCAGTATACAGCAGTTTTTTTGCAAAAGAATCATTTTTGCAAAGCGAAAAAAAAAGCTGTCAATGTTGTATCCGGTGGATTCAGGACTCTTTGTTGCACGTTGGTTTCCGTGAAATAAACACGTTGACCATTCTGTAAATGTACCGCTAAGTGAACAACAGCTGGACTACGTTCATGTATCGGAAATGAAAGAATTCGCCAAACAGCTTCATTACTGCTTATCTATCTTCCAGCCTGATATTGTACGATTTCATCGAAATCTTTGATTTCGGGCTGCAAGCCAAAAACTGCCTGGGGAATATGGAACAACCCACTGGTTATCTACTTCGATGGTGGTACCGTTACGCTTCTTTATTATTGCTGTTTTACCGCCATCTTCAGTAGATCTTCTTCTATATTGTGGGTAACCATCATTGCCAGTAATTGTGTTTGATACTAAAAGTCGAGGATATTGCTTTGTGCACCTTCCTTTGGCCATGCATGGTGAATTTTCGTTCAGTGCACCGCAAGGTCCATGTATCATATTTTTTACAATAATATCATGTAACCCCTTATCGACATTTTTATCAGGTATTTCAGCGGAAATCACATCATCAATTTCGTTCGAAGTAATTTTTTTATGTAGCCAGATTAGTATATGTGCGTGTGGCAAACCTCGTTTTTGCCATTCCACTGAATACATCCAGCATCGCACTGACCCAAACACTTCAAGTTTTACAATGTAGTTTATCAGTGATTTCAACTTTTGCCGGAAGACACGGGCCGTAATGTCATGCCTATGAACCGCCGATTGTCCTTGAAGTAAAAGCTGCTGTATCTCGTCCCAAAATTGATTACATATAAATGTAATAAATAAATATGGACGACCATAGAGACGAACATACGCAATAGTATCTTGAGTATATTCATGCATATGACGGGGACTGCCAGCATATGACGAAGGTAAAATTGTTAATCTTCCAACGTTTGTGGTATTACCGTCATTTATAACTGCATCTCGCAAATGAATGTATTGTTCAGAGCGGAGCTTGGTCTGATTCAGGCGGATATATAGCAAACGTTCTGATTCAATTTTAGCATACATATCAACGACGAATTGGTGAAACAATTCACGGCATTTTAAAATATAATTTTCTTCATCCTGCCGAATCATTAGTCTATAGGAATAATAATGCATTGCACTGCATTTCTTATTCATTTCTTTGTTTGTGGCTGGATTCATCAATTTAATATTAAAGTGATAGCCGTCGGCTCCATCCCAAAAAATGATAGGATATTGTAGGGCATCGTAGCATCGATGAGTTTCAGAAATTCTTAACAACTGAGCGTTTCGCTTATGAAGAATAATATCTCGAGGTAAAAACTGATCACCGACCATAACGATTGCCACTTCGTCGGCACGCTTTCTGTTCTTTCTTTCTCTATCAGCCTCAAGCCTGTTTCCTTGCTGTTCTTTTGATTCCTCGGCACGCCTTCTTTTTTCACTTTCTCTTTTAGCAGCAAGTCTGCTTTCGCGTTGCTCTGGTAGTTTCTCGGCATGCTTTCTTTTCTGACTTTCTCTATCAGCAGCAAGTTTTTTGGCATAGACTCTTTGAGCATCTTCTTCGGCTTTTGCCATGGTAAGTTCATCAGTCATTGTAAACTTAAACATTAATAGATTTCTACGTGAACATATGTCTTAAATATCTTGAATGACGTCACCGTCAAAGCCAAAATGACGACAACTAATTTCATGACGTCAGTCAACACAGAAACATGACGTCACCTGATCCACAGACAGACACACAGACAGACAACTTATTTTTATATATATAGCATATAAATAGATTGTTTACCGACTCTTGAAAATGCAACATATAATGGTCCATGGGAAAACAATCCGTATTCAGATCTATACCTCATGATTCTAATGATTGCCCTTGAGCTTTGTTGATGGTGATTGCTAATCTACCATTCCCTGTGTCGCCATCGTCATTTATATATCCCCTTGTGCCCCCCGGCATCCCCTTTGTAGTTTTGTCCCTGTGTCCCGGTCGTCATTTGTGTCCCGGTGTCCCAGTCTGTGATTTCTCTTTGAGTGTCCCGGGCGTCATTTATATTCCATGTGTCCCGGTGTCTCGGTCGTCATTTATATCCCCCTGTGCCCCCCGGCGTCCCCGTTGTAGTTGTGTCCCTGTGTCCCGGTCGTCATTTATATTCCCTGTGTCCCGGTCGTCATTTGTATCCCGGTGTCCCGGTCTGTATATACATTCGTTTTTTAGTTTTGTTTTTCTCCTTTATTTTTTTCCTTTTTTATTTGTGTCCCGATGTCCCGGTCTGTAATTTCGTCAGTTGAAAACTTATGATGAAATAAATTTTTAATATAATCCCTTTTTTTGTTTTTAGTTTTTTTTTATTGGTTTTTACCTTTTTTTAGGTTTATTAGTTTTTTTCTTTTTTCTTTTTAGTTTTTTTGAAGTTTTTATCTTTTTAGTTTTTTTATTTTTATTTATATTTTTTTAGTTTTCTTTTTCTCCTTTATTTTTCAGTTTTTTCCTTTTTTTAGTTTTTTTTCTTTTTTAGTTCTTTTAGTTTTTACCTTTTTTAGTTTTTTTTAGTTTTTTTAGTTTTTTAGCTTTTTTTATTTTTTTTATTAGTTTTTAGTTTATTTTATGGTTTTTTCCTTTTTTAAGTTTTTTTTTTAGTTTTTTATCTTTTTTTAGTTTTTTTTTAGTTTTTAAGCTTTTTTAGATTTTTTTATTTTGTTTTCTTTTTTTTTTTGTAGTTTTTACCTTCTTTAGATTTTTGCTTCTTTTATTTTTTTAGCTTTTTTAGTTTTTTTTTCGTTTTTTCTTTTTAGTTTTTTTGTAGTTTTTATCTTTTTTATTGTTTTGTATTTTTATTCATATTTTTTTAGTTTTCTTTTTCTCTTTTATTTTTCATTCTTTTCCTTTTTTTAGTTTTTTTCTTTTTTAGTTTTTAGTTTTTTTTTAGTTTTATACCTTTTTTTAGTTTTTTTAGTTTTTTTAGTTTTTTAGATTTTTTAGTTTTTTTATTAGTTTTTAGTTGTTTTTGTAGTTTTTGCCTTTTTTTTAGTTTTTTCAGTTTTTTTTAGTTTTTAGTTTTTTACCTTTTTTTAGTTTTTTTTAGTTTTTTAGCTTTTTTAGTTTTTTTTTCTTTTTAGTTTTTTTTGTAGTTTTTACCTTTTTTAGTTTTTTTTCTTATTTTGTATTAGTGTGAAATAATTCAGACGTCATATGCGGACAAACATGACGTCACCTGATGCACAGATCCACAGATTCACACACAGACAACTTATTTTTATATATATAGATTTAGATACAGTTTCATTTCAGTTTTCTTTTTTAGTTTTTTTATTTTCTTATTTTTTTCTTTTTTAGTTTTTCTTTTTTAAGTTTCTTCTTTTTATTGATAATAAACCTCAAAATTGTGGGTATCTGTTTTAAGGTTTTCGAATTACCTTAATCTTTTGTCAAAATATATTGAAATATTTGTGCAATTCCCAGTTTTTTTTGTTTTTTCTTTTTTTTTAGTTTTTTAGCTTTTTTAGTTTTTTTTAGTTTTTTATCTTTTTTATTTTTTTACGTTTTTTCATTTAGGTTTTTTCTTTTTTTTATTTTTTCAATTTTTAATTTTTTTTTAGTTTTTTCTTTTTAGTTTTTTTTTAGTTTTTTACCATTTTTCTTTTTTCGAATTACTTTAATCTATTGTCAAAATATTTCAAAATATTTATGCAATTTCCAGTTTTTACATTCTAGTTTGTTTTCTTTTATATATATAGAAGATATAATCTGGCGTAACGGACAGACAACTTATTTTTATATATATAGATATATTATGTATTATATGTTTATAATACATATATGTATTATATATATATGTTATATGTTATATGTTGTTATGTGTTATATATGTTATATGTTTATATATATATATATATATATATATATATATATGTTTTTAACTACGTAAAACTTGCGAATATACAACATTCTTCGCTGTCCCATTGTCTGTGCATATAAATAGATTGTCAGGTTTACCGACTCTTGAACATGCAACATATAATTGTCCATGTGAAAAAAAAAATCCGTATTCAGATCTATACCTCATGATTCTAATGATTGCCCTTGAGCTTTGTTGATGGTGATTGCTAATCGACCATTCCCTGTGTCCCGGTCGTCATTTATATATCCCCCTGTGCCCCCCGGCGTCCCCGTTGTAGTTGTGTCCCTGTGTCCCGGTCGTCATTTTATTCCCTGTGTTCCGGTCGTCATTTGTGTCCCGGTGTCCCAGTCTGTAATTTCTCTTTGAGTGTCCCGGTCGTCATTTATATTCCTTGTGTCCCGGTTTCCCGGTCGTCATTTGTGTCCCGGTGTCCCGGTCTGTATATACATTCGTTTTTGAATTGGTCTTTTTTTTAGTTTTTAGTTTTTTACCTTTTTTTAGTTTTTTTAGTTATACCTCATAATTCTAATGATTGCCCTTGAGCTTTGTTGATGGTGATTGCTAATCGAACATTCCCTATGTCCCTGTCGTCATTTATATATCCCCCTGTGCCCCCAGGCGTCCCCGTTGTGGTTGTGTCCCTGTGTCCCAGTCGTCATTTATGTTCCCTGTGTCCCAGTCGTCATTTGTGTCCCGGTGTCCCGGTCTGTATATACATTCGTTTTTGAATTGGTATATGATGAAATAAACTTTTGTATTTTTCCCCTTTTTTCTTTTTAGTTTTTTTTTGGTTTTTACTTTATTTTTAGTTTTTTAGTTTTTTTTTCTTTTTAGTTTTTTTTGTAGTTTTTACCTTTTTAGTTTTTTTTTATTTATATTTTTATTTTTTTTTTAGTTTTGTTTTTCTCCTTTATTTTTCAGTTAATTTGCTTTTTTTTATTTTTTTTATTTTTTAGTTTTCTTAGTTTTTTAGCTTTTTTAGTTTTTTTATTAGTTTTTGGTATTTTTTTCTTTTTAGTTTTTTTGTAGTTTTTACCTTTTTTTAGTTTTTTTAGTTTTTTTTACTTATGTCTTGGTCGTCATTTATATTCCTTGTGTCCCGGTCGTCATTTGTGTCCCGGTGCTTTGTTGATGGTGATTGCTAATCGAACATTCCTTGTGTCCCGGTCGCTTTCTCTTTGAGTGTCACGGTCGTCATTTATATTCCCTATGTCCCGGTGTCCCGGTCGTCATTTGTGTCCCAATGGCCCGGTCTATAATTTCGTCAGTCGACAAACATGACGTCAGTCGACACACAAACATGACGTCACTCGACACACAGACAACTTATTTTTATATATATATATATATATAGATTTTTATAGTTTTGTTTTTCTCCTTTATTTTTCAGTTTTTTTCCTTTTTTAATTTTTTTTCTTTTTTAGTTTTTTTAGTTTTTTAGCTTTTTTAGTTTTTTTATTAGTTTTTAGTTGTTTTTTTTCTTTTTAGTTTTTTTTGTAGTTTTACCTTTTTTTTAGTTTTTTTAGTTTTTTTTAATGTCCTGGTCGTCATTTATATTCCCTGTGTCCCGGTCGCCATTTGTGTCCCGGTGCTTCGTTGATGGTGATTGCTAACCGACCATTCCTTGTGTCCCGGTCGCTTTCTCTTTGAGTGTCCCGGTCGTCATTTATATTCCCTACTAGCTGTTGGGGTGGCACGAAGCACCACACCAACACCTAGTTGGTGGGGACGCTTCGCCCCCCCCCCCAAGCCCCCCCGCGCTCGTAAGTCGTTACGCGCCATATTAGTTACGCGCCATTGTAGTTGTATCCCTGTGTCCCACTTGTGAATATAGATAAAAAAGAAAAGATTTCTCTTTTCGTTATAGATATATATTTTTAACTACGTAACTACGTTTTTAACTACGTAAAACTTGCGAATATACAACATTCTTTGATGTCAAATTGTCTGTGCATATAAATAGATTGTCAGGTTTACCGACTCTTGAACATGCAACATAAAATTGTCCATGGGAAAAACAATCCGTATTCAGATCTATACCTCATTATTCTAATGATTGCCCTTGAGCTTTGTTGATGGTGATTGCTAATCGAACATTCCCTGTGTCCCGGTCGTCATTTGTGTCCCAGTGTCCCAGTCTGTAATTTCTTTTTGAGCGTCCCGTTCGTCATTTATATTCCCTGTGTCTCGGTCGTCATTTGTGTCCTGGGGTCCCGGTCTGTAATTTATCTTTGAGTGTCCCGGTCGTCATTTATATCTCCCGGTCGTTATTTGTGTCCCAGTGCCCCAGTCTTTAATTTCTCTTTGAGTGTCCCGGTCGTCATTTATAGTCCATGTGTCCCGGCTTTTAGTTTTCTTTTTCTCCTTTATTTTTCAGTTTTTTTCCTTTTTTAGTTTTTTTTCTTTTTCAGTTTTTAGTTTTTTTTTAGTTTTCTTATTAGTTTTTAGTTTTTTTCTTTTTATTTTTTTTTTGTAGTTTTTACCTTTTTTTTAGTTTTTTTAGTTTTTTTTTTTCTTTTTTAGTTTTTAGTTTTTTACCTTTTTTGTTTTTTTTTTAGTTTTTTAGCTTTTTTAGTTTTTTTATTATTTTCTTTTTAGTTTTTTTGTAGTTTTTACCTTTTTTAGTTTTTTTCTTCTTTTGTATTAATGCTAAAGCCAAGGTTCAAACCTGGAGCCTCTCGGACCTAGAACCTGAAACAACGCTTTACCAACTCAGCTACTTCGGCTTGAATACATTCGTTTTGAGCAGCTTCCTCAAGTGTTGCCATTGTAGGTTCTTCAGTCATTTTACAATTAGAAATTTCTCTTTCAACAATCTTCTTACAATTAAAAATTTGTCTTTGAACGATATTCTTAAATACCTGTGTTCTGGTCGACATTTATATTCCCTGTGTCCCGGTCGTCATTTATATTCCCTCTGTCCCGGTCGTCATTTGTGTCCCGGTCTGTAATTTCTCTTTGAATGTTTTTTCTTTTTAGTTTTTTTAGTTATTTACCTTTTTTCTTTTTTCAGTTTTCTTTTTCTTCTTTATTTTTCAGCGTCACTATGAAATACATATCGCCGAACCTTTGTTTTTTTAAACTAAAATCTGGTAGGCATTGATGACATATCCAAGTCAAAATCCCAAACCCAATCATCATCGCTATCATTTTCAGTTTTGATATGTTTTGACTCTCGCTGTCCAGGTAGATTTTCATCTAACTGCGCGGTTTTGCGTTCTTTAGCCGCAAGCCTGTTTTCTGGCTGTTCTTGTGATTCCTCGGCACGCTTTCTTTTCTTACTTTCTCTATCAGCCGCAAGTTTTTTGGCATAGACTCTTTGAGCAGCTTCCTCGGCTTTTGCCATTATAGGTTCTTCAGTCATTTTACAATTAAACATTTTTCCGTCCACGATCTTCTTACAATTAAAAATTTGTCTTTGAACGATTTTTTTAAATACTTTTAGCCTTCTTTTTTCACTTTCTCTTTTAGCAGCAAGTCTGGTTTCGCGTTGCTCTTGTGATTCCTCGGCACGCTCTCTTTTCTTACTTTCTCTATCAGCAGCAAGTTTTTTGGCATAGACTCTTTGAGCAGCTTCCTCGGCTGTTGACATTGTAGGTACTTCAGTCATTTTACAATTAAACATTTTTCCGTGAACGAATGTCTTAAATACCTCTAATGACGTCATCTTCATAATGACGACATGACGACCTGATGACAGTGACGTCACTCGACACACACACACACAGACAACTTATTTATATATATATAGATAAATGTCCCGGTTTCCCGGTCGTCATTTGTGTCCCGATGTCCCGGTCTGTAATTTCGTCAGTCGACAAACATGACGTCAGTCGACACACAAATATGACGTCACTCGACACAGAGACACACAGACAACTTATTTTTATATATATACTAGCTGTTGGGGGCAATTCGCGCCTCCCAAGCCCCCCCGCGCGCGTAAGTCGTTACACGCCATATTAGTTACGCGCCATTGCAGTTGTGTCCCTGTGTCCCACCTGTGAATATAGATAAAAGAAAAAAGATTTCTCTTTTTGTTATAGATATATATGTTTTTAACTACGTAAAACTTGCGAATATACAGCATTCTTCGATGTCCCATTGTCTGTGCATATAAATAGATTTTCAGGTTTACCGACTCTCGAACATGCAAAATAAAATTGTCCATGGGAAAAACAATCCGTAATCAGATCTATACCTCATTATTCTAATAATTGCCCTTGAGATTTGTTGATGGTGATTGCTAATCGAACATTCCCTGTGTCCCGGTTGTCATTTATATTCCCAGTATCCCGGTCGTCATTTGTGTCCCAGAGTCGCCGTCTGTAATTTCTCTTTGAGCGTCCCGTTCGTCATTTATATTCCCTGTGTCCTGTTCGTCATTTGTGTCCCGGTGTCCCGGTCTGTAATTTATCTTTGAGTGTCTCGGTCGTCATTTATATCTCCCGGTCGTTATTTTTGTCCCAGTGCCCCAGTCTGTCATTTCTCTTTGAGTGTCCCGGTCGTCATTTATATTCCCTGTGTCCCGGCTTTTAGTTTTCTTTTTCTCCTTTATTTTTCAGTTTTTTTCCTTTTTTAGTTTTTTTTCTTTTTCACTTGTTAGTTTTTTTTAGTTTTTTTATTAGTTTTTAGTTTTTTTTCTTTTTATTTTTTTGTAGTTTTTACCTTTTCTTTAGTTTTTTTAGTTTTTTTTCTTTTTTAGTTTTTAGTTTTTTACCTTTTTTTTTGTTTTTTTTAGTTTTTAGCTTTTTTAGTTTTTTTAGTATTTCTTTTTAGTTTTTTTTTAGTTTTTACCGTTTTTAGTTTTTTCTTCTTTTGTATTAATGCTAAAGCCAAGGTTCAAACCTGGAGCCTCTTGGACCTAGAACCTGAAACATAATGCTTTACCAACTCAGCTACTTCGGCTTGAATACATTCGTTTTGAGCAGCTTCCTCGGGTGTTGCCATTGTAGGTTTTCCAGTCATATTACAATTAGAAATTTCTCTTTCAACGATCTTCTTACAATTAAAAATTTGTCTTCGAACGATATTCTTAAATACCTGTGTCCTGGTCGTCATTTATATTCCCTGTGTCCCGGTCGTCATTTGTGTCCCGGTATCCCAGTCTGTAATTTCTCTTTGAGTGTCCCAGTCGTCATTTATATTCCCTCTGTCCCGGTCGTCATTTGTGTCCCGGTCTGTAATTTCTCTTTGAGCTTTTTTTTTTTAGTTTTTTTTAGTTTTTTACCTTTTTTCTTTTTTCAGTTTTCTTTTTCTTTTTTCTTTTTCAGCGTCACTATGAAATACATATTTTGTTTTTTTAACTAAAATCTGGTAGGCATTGATGACCTTATCCAAGTCAAAATCCCAAACCCAATCATCATCGCTATCATTTTCAGTTTTGATATGTTTTGACTCTCGCTGTCCAGGTGGATTTTCATCTAACTGCGCGGTTTTGCGTTTTTTAGCCGCAAGCCTGTTTTCTTGCTGTTCTTGTGATTCCTCGGCATGCTTTCTTTTCTTACTTTCTCTATCAGCCGCAAGTTTTTTGGCAGAGACTCTTTGAGCAGCTTCCTCGGCTGTTGCCATTGTAGGTTCTTCAGTCATTTTACAATCAAACATTTTTCCGTCCACGATCTTCTTACAATTAAAAATTTGTCTTTGAACGATTTTCTTAAATACTTTTAGCCTTCTTTTTTCACTTTCTCTTTTAGCAGCAAGTCTGGTTTCGCGTTGCTCTTGTGATTCCTCGGCACGCTTTCTTTTCTTACTTTTTCTATCAGCAGCAAGTTTTTTGGCATAGACTCTTTGAGCAGCTTCCTCGGCTGTTGACATTGTAGGTTCTTCAGTCATTTTACAATTAAACATTTTTCCGTGAACGAATGTCTTAAATACCTTTAATGACGTCATCGTCATAATGACGACATGACGACCTGATGACATGACGTCACTCGACACATAGACACACAGACAACTTATTTTTATATATATAGAAGATAAAAAATAGTGTAACAGACAAACAACTTATTTTTATATGTATAAGATAATATCCGAACGATATTCACCTCAAAGTATCAAGGAATGCTTAAACGCTAAAAGCTTACTTGCAGAGCAAGAAAGTGAATTTTGAACGGAATTGTTTTTGTGGAGACATTTTTAGTGCAATACTTGGATAAAAGAATGTTGAGCCATAAGCAAAAAGCAACCGAGAATGTGTTGTCAAAGCGGCTACAGCAATAGCGACTTTAGTTTTAAATAGATTGTTATATTGGCGTTTTTTCTTTGTATCTCACTTCCATGCAATTCCACAGTAAATTTATTCTTTAATTTCATTGTGTGTAAACATAATTCAGCTCTTTCTTTTCTCTTGTCAGTGAAGTGAATACATGTCGTTTTCTAGAGAATCACTGCATTTGAAAATAAAATAAAATTTTGCAAAAAAAAACAAACTACTAACTCAATTTTATGTGCTCTGTATCCAAGAACACTTTTTGACGGCCTGCTCCCTTGGCCTTGTAAAGATCAGTCCAAGCTACTCTACATATTCTGTACCAGCTAAGTCAATTCATTCCCGAGGTAGACCCTCCAGCAGTATTACCACTTTAGTGACGACGGACCTAAAATCAAGAGTCTTCGAATCTAATGATAATTATATAGCAGTTCGTATGAAAAACACTGTCATTATCAACGTCAACCTCCCCACTGACTATCGAGATGAGAATTCAGAAAGGTCGTTTGCCCTTGCTTCAGAGAAGCCTAGTTCGCGCATTAAGAAAATGTTGGCTAAGCTAAGCTTTCCTTGTATAATAATGGGAGATTTTAACTGTGATCTTAGTCGTGATCCCGCTGAGTGGTCTATGCAAGTCTCCCTCACCTGTGGAATCTTTGGTGACTCCATTTATATTGTGCCAAAAGATTCGAATGTCACTTACATTCACCCTTCAAGTAACACTTCGAATTTGGATCATGTTGCAGTGTCATGCGAATTAATTTTGCCAATAATTAAGGTGCTATCTGATTGTCACGTGTCTGATGATCTTCCCATAGCGGCCTCTTTTCGATTGTCTAATAGAACACTACCAACTGCTACCCATGGTGTGGGTCACTGCCTTTGTTGACGTATTTACATATGTATTTGATTGCCTTTACGGAGTTACAGTATTCAACGTTTATGTGTGCATTAATTGTTTTTGATAATAAAGGTGAGTATGGAACAATCCACTGGTTATCTACTTCGATGGTAGTACCGTTATGCTTCTTTATTATTGCTGTTTAACCACCATCTTCTGTAGATCTTCTTCTATATTGTGGTAACCATCATTGCCAGTAATTGTGTTGGGTACGAAAAGTCGAGTATATCGCTTTTTTCACCTTCCTTTGACCATGCATGGTGATTTTTCATTCAGTGCACCGCAAGGTCCATGTATCATATTTTTTATTACAATACCATATAAGCCCTTATCGAAATTCTCATCAGCTATTTCAGCGGAAATCACAGCGTCAATTTCATTAGAAGTAATTTTATCATGTAGCCAGATTAGTATATGTGCGTGTGGCAATCCTCGTTTTTGCCATTCTACTGAGTACATCCAGCATCGTACTGACCCAAACACTTTAAGTATTGCTATGTAGTTTATCCTTGATTTCAACTTTTGCCAAAAAACAAGGGCCATAATGTCATGACTATGAACCGCCGATTGTCCTTGAAGTAAAAGCTGCCGTATCTCGTCCCAAGATTGATTACATGTACATGTAATAAATAAATCTGAACGACCATAGAGACGAACATACGCAATAGCATCTTGAGCAAATTCATGCATATGACGGGGACTGCCAGCATATGACGAAGGTAAAATCGTTAATCTTCCAACGTTAGTGGTATTACCGTCATTCACAACTGCATCTCACAAATGAATGTATTTTTCAGAGCGGAGCTTGGTCTGATTCAGACGGATAAATAGCAAATGTTCAGATTCAATCTTAGCATACATACCAACGATGTATTGGTGAAACAATTGACGGCATTTTAAAATATAATTATCTTCATTGTGGCGAATCATTAGTCTATAGGAATAATAATTCAATGCGCTGCATTTCTTATCCGTTTGTCTGTTAGTGGATGGATCTATCGATTTATTATTAAAGTGATAGCTGTCGGCTCCATCCCAAAAAATGATAGGATATTGTAGGGCATCGTAGCATCGACGAGATTCAGCAATTCTTACCAACTGAGTGTTTCGCTTATGAAAAATGATATCTCAAGGTAAAAACTGATCAACAACCATAACGATTGCCACTTCGTCGATAGTTGGAGCATTGTATCTACGCACATGTTCGCCAGTAGGCGTTTTGTCAGCGGAAATAACAATTTAATGCGTATCAGTAGGCATCAAATCGATTGCTGTTTTGAATAGGTGCACTAAATCATCATTTTGTGGAAAAGATGATGCAATTGGGAAACGATAGTCTTTTCAACGTCGGGAGAAATTTCTCAACCTGCATTCAATTCAGAATTGCTATCACTGATGAAGTACAGTTGTAAAAATTTATGATTCTTACCTGAGAATGGTAAAAAGAACCCTGCTCTATGATAAATTTGCCCTTTTACTTTGAAAGTAGGCATAAATTGATCTTGATTTTCGATTTGGGCACCAAACGACGTCATTTGGAAACTCGAGTTATATTTTCTGATGTTTAATAAGAAAACGCTTAGATTCTGACGTAGTTCCAGTTAGCAAAGTCTTTAATGGCTCTAGTGGTGCAGCCAGTTGAGGAAGTTTAACTTTTCCTGGGGCGCAACACATTCCCATTGTTTATCAATTAAATTCCAAGGCCTTGCAATAGGGACAAATTTTAGACATAGTCCCTTTTTGAACACATCTACTTAAGGTATAATCATCGACTGGACTGTACCTGAATGCCAGGCGATAATTTTCACGTTGCTCTTGTGATTCCTCGGCACGCTTTCTTTTGGCATTATCTCTTTGAGCCTCAAGCCTGTTTTCACGTTGTTTTCCTAACCTGTTTCACGTTGTCAAACCTGTTTTCACCCTAATCAGGATTGGGTGCAGAGGCGCCATTTGGGGGAGTCAGGGTTGGGCAAATACCCACCCCAGATTTTCCAGGGTGCCCAAGCTTCCACCATAAAGGGCCATTTGCCGGCCATAATAATCCATTATGTCCAACATAATCCATTCTTTCCAATATTTGAAATTACTGCACGCCTATTAACCAAAGAGCGTAATTACCTGACGACCCTTGGGGTAATTACGCTATTTGCTATTAATCATTGTAAACTTTGAAAATAGGTTAGATACATAATAAAATTTTCAAGTTCTGTCAATTGCCCATTTCCTAGATGATTATATTAATATTATAAATTCTGAATATTTGAAGTAATTCCTCTAAGTTGACAGATTAAAAAAGGTCAGTTCCTGTCAAATGTTTCGATGTTTATTTCCTTGTTTTAGTGAGTATAACCCATCGTTTTAGATTACTCGAGTCAGTTCTTATTCTGTTTTTGTCCTCGTCTTATGCACATTTACTATATCATATGTGTAAATAAACATTTTTATGCTCGACACATAAACCTTATGAAAGTTAGAGACGCTTGACATCCTCTACCGGTCGAACCTCAGATTGTAGGCCAACGCTACCATAAGACTCTAAAGACGAGAGCACAGAGAGAAGTAGAAGATTTTACATCATTAAGCCTATTAACTTTTTAGGTAGGTAAATACAAAAGTATTAATAGTCATTATCATTAGAACTCAAAAGATCACCAAGCATCTGAAACAATTTGTGACAACTTCGACGCTAGGAAAGAACTTCATCCATTCTGGAAATCGGACTACTACTTTGGAGGATGAAATGAAGCGAGAGTACTCCGAGACTTTCGACCGTCTACTAGCCGAATTCGAAATCCGTGGGTCCAAGCTCGACCAAGTTTATGGACACAGAGTTGTTCAAGCGTTTCTCTCCTCTTTACGGTGAGCTGGATATCGACGACATTCTTCTCGAATCTCAAGCTGGTATTGCCAAGTGTTTCTTGCTGGATGAGGAGAAAAAGCCGGAAAACTTCCTAGACATTGTTGACCATGTTCAGGCATTACCAGTGGCTTACTCAGAAGTAATTAAAGTACTTTGTATTGCTGCCACACTTCCTGTGACAACAGCGAGCAATGAGCGTTGGTTTTCTAGCCTAGAAATAGTGAAAAACTACCTGCGGTCTACAACAGTAGACGATCGTCTCGGTCACCTCCTTTGGATGTTTGCAGAGAAGGATTTAGTAAAAAATTGGACTATGACCAGCTTGTTGACGATTTTGCAAAGATGATACCTCGGCAGTTCCCCTTGTTACCTTGAGTGTTGTAATATTTTTTTCTCTTGTTATGTTTTTCCTTTTTGTAAATATATTTGATCTGAAAGATTTCTGTTGAAGGAAAACCGAGATTTTGGTTACAACCCTCAGCATGTTAATGAAGATTACTTTCACCGACGTATTGTTTACTCAAATAAAGTTTCTCGCTGAGGAATGCCAGCCTGTAGTCTGGTTGAATTTTTCACTTTCAGTTTAATCAGTTATCCTCGTTGATTGTGATCTTCGGTGTCAGAATTAATCTTAGATGTCTGTGTGGCTGAGTTCCACAATCGGTTACAGTACATTTTCAAGTAACACACGGGTGCTGAAAATGCGTTTTTACTTAGAATATACGATCGACATGCTGCCAAAACCCACATTTTTTTCTTACGCGACACGAAGTGAGTCGGAGGGGCCAAGATGGAGTTCATACCCACCCCAATATTTGGCCCGAATGGCGCCTCTGATTGGGTGCTTTCTAACAATGGTTCTTTTTGGTAGTTTTGAAAAAAGCATCGGATTGAAGTTTCTTGTAAACAGATTTACACATTGCTATAGCTAGTATCAACGTATATTTTGTAAATTTTGGAATGGTTAGTCCAGAGCTTAGATATAATCTTGAAGTCGTTGCCTGACAATAATGAGAATCATCTGAATATAATTTCTTGCGTAAACTTTTTTGTCCATCTGTTAATCGCTGGGGGGTTAGATTCTTGAGGCTGAACACGTTATTTCTATCTTTACGAGCAGTACTAGCATTTTAACTTTTTTTTTCTGTTTCATTGCTCTTAAAACATCCCGCTATGAACTTTTCACCGTTACTTCTAACGTGGGTAAAAGTGTGAACCTTCCTTAAAAATTGCCAGTAGTTGTCTTTTGGTAAACAACTGGGTCCTTTTTCAGACACATGAAGGGAAGTTATCTGAAACTCCATTGAATGTAGCTACAGGCCTAAATGTCATAAGATGTCTTTACATACTAAATTATTTGCTGAAATATGATGTAAAACATCAGTAAGGCAAAAGTCCTCAAAATATGAAAATTTTCGTAAGTTCAATTTCTTCTCTCATCTTAATTTTCTTATACAAATTTCGATCTTTTAAAGCAGTAGGTTACATGCAGTCTTACCAAAAGTTTTTTATGTATGCATTTCCTGCCACACAGTCCAGTTAAATGAAATAGAACTCTGACCAAAAGGCTGCACATAGGCAAAGCGACTATCGTAATGATATAAAAAAATACTTGCCTTGAACAAATGACCTCTATTATGAAGCTATAATTGTTTTTGCTGGTCCAAATTCCAGAGTTCGGCAAATACTTCAGTTAGAACCTCGGTCTTCACCTGTGGATCTTGCACATCAGTCCCGTCGATGATTTTAGAGAAGGAATTAAAGTTCCCTTAGACGATGGTAAATTCTTTTGGACGGTAATTCTTTGGACGGTACATTCTTTGGATGGTAAATTCTTTTCTCCGCCAGGTCGTTGCTGTAGTATACTTAATTTATGCTTTGATGAAGTCAAGACTGGCCATTTTGCTCTTTGAAAGTAGCCTGTGCGCCTTTGTTTTGCTCGTAAAGCCATTTTTCAGTGGGGGTTGAAGCAAAGTGTAGCCTATTTTGTTATACATTTGGATAACACTAATTTTTAAACCTATTTTGGATGACACTCATTTAACTGTGACTGCACAAACAGGAATTCAGCTGTTGAGTCGTATTAGTCCTTGTCTGGAGTTTGTTCAAAAGTAGATGAAGCTTAATAAGTTAAATTTGAATTATAGTAAATCTTGCTTTTTATTATATGGTAGGAACTCAAATTATTACCCTTCGATAGACACACTAAATTTTGCTGATATGCGTATTCTAAGAATAAATTCTACAAAATATTTAAGAGGCATAATTGATGAATGTCTTAGTTTTAGAAAACATAAAGATTATATTAGTCTTAAACTCGCTAGGAACGTCGGCATTTTAAGAAAGTTGAATCACATTTTCCCAAGAGATATTTTAGGAACACTATATTATTCCTTAATTCATCCTTATCTGTTATACTGTTGTACTGTTTGAGGTAGTACATTTCCTTCTCATCTTCATCATATTCGAGTTTTGCAGAATAAAGCTCTTCGAGTGTTATGCGGTGTTGGTTTTAAAGACTAGGTACAAAAGAGATATATAGATTGCAAAATCTTGCCTTTAGCAGGACTTACTACTTTTTATCGAAGCCTGTTTATATATAAATAATTTAAAAATTGTTTACCAATATGTTTTAAAAGTAAGTTTGAATTAGGAAGTGATATTCATACGCATTTTATGGGACAGTCCAATAAAATTCGTCGTCTACTTGCTATTACCCGTAGATCTCAATTTTTTATTCGGAATCTAGGACCCCATGCATGGAATTGTTTACCTACGACTTTAAGAAACGTAGATAACTTTCGCGAATTTTGGCGGGAATTAAAGCTATTTTGCCTTAATATTTATGGTTTTGAATAGTTGAGTGGACCTCAAGTGGAGCCAAGAAGTTGGTTTTGTTTTAGGCGACACTGGTAAAGTGGTTTTAGTTTCTTTTTGTTTTATCCTTTCTGAAGTGGAATCCCGTATCGATTGAAATTCAGGGTTAATGAATATGTTTTTCTTTTCCTTTTCTCTTCTTTTCTTTTTCATTTTCCTCTCCTTTTTCGTATTATTTTTATTTGTATGTGTATTGGGGTTGTAAGCCCAAACAAGCTTTGCTTCAGGCCATTTGCTTGTTTTGTTTTGTTTATTTATATTAATAAACCCATCTTTCTCACTATAATCTTTGCTCAACAAAAAAGTAGTTCAATATTCTAATATCTTGAAATGATGAATGAACTTAAAACTGTCCTTCTTTTTCAGGATCGACGTCCAGGGAAGATTTGCATCAATATCACAGTGACGGCAACTCGGGACAAGGTAGGTTCAAAATAATTCACAAGGCTTTTCTCGAATTTTTCAG
Source organism: Artemia franciscana (assembly GCF_032884065.1). Taxonomy (NCBI): domain Eukaryota; kingdom Metazoa; phylum Arthropoda; class Branchiopoda; order Anostraca; family Artemiidae; genus Artemia; species Artemia franciscana. The sequence continues at coordinate 15,489 of NW_027063339.1, read as the reverse complement.
CCTAGTACGGTTTCCAGTTTTTCTTTTCTTGACAAAATTGTAATGTCAGTTTTCACATACTATTTTTTAATTATCTTAACTAAGAAACAAAATATATAAATGTCAAATTGAGCATCATGAATAAAGCAGCTGATCTTAAGCTTTAATTTTTAACTCATAAAAATATTACTTAGACTGATAACAAGGTCAAATGGTTGCTTTTTAAAACTTGAGTCACGTGGCCATAGAGAGTTGTAATTTTAAGAGAGGGAGCCAAACAATGCATAAATTAAAATCCAAAGAAAAAAGAAGAGTATAAAATCAGGAGATATCAAGAGAGGGTGATGATCTTCCTCTACAGACTTGGCCATATAATCCTTCTAAATTGTCTTATGACGTATGAAAATAAGAAAGGAAATAGTAAATGAAAAGAGAAAACTTTAAACATTTTTTTTCTGAATTGTCTGTTAAAACTATGATCTATTATGACTCTGTATTTGCTGATATGCCATCAACTGATTTTTTTCCGATTTTAGATGTTATAAACCTGTCCCCCCTTTTAAAATATTTGTAGGCCAATAACGCTGGTTTACTTAATATGCGTAAGAACTTTATCTTGATTCTAATTCTTGAAATATTTTTAGCAGACCAAACAAAGATCTCTTACATTATGACGTTAAGTGGGTCATGTTATGGAATTGTAAAATAAAATATCTGCAACAAATGTGTTTTTGCCACGTGAATTCTCTATTTTTAACAAAGCTCTAGTATTTCAACACAGTTCTACAGTTCCATAGTTCTACATTCCCCTGTGCAGTTTTCCCATCTTGAATGATCTCTGAGTATTGTTTCTTTGTGAAATTAAATGAAAGAAAACTAGTTTTTTTAAATGAAAGTAAGGAGCTATATCAAAACTTAAAACGAGCAGAAATTAAACCGTATATGAAATGGGTTGTCCCCTCCGCAATCCCTCGCTCTTTTGCTAAAGTTTTTAATTGTTTTAAAAAGTAGAATTGTGGCAAAGAGTCAAACTTTAGAGTAAAAAGCAAGGGGTTGCGGAGGGGACAACCCGTTTCATATACGAAATAATTTCTGTTCGTTTTAAGTTTTAATGTCGCTCCTTACTTTCAGTCAAAAAAACTAGTATTTCTTATTTAATTTCTGAACGTTTTTGAATTAATGCATGTTTGATTTTGACTCTCCGTACATAAATTATTAAATGAAATTTGCATATTAATTCTTTTTTTGGCTAAATGGCTTTCTCTTAGTTTTGATCAGACGATTTTGAGAAATAAGGGATGGGGAAAGAGGCCTAGTTGCCCTCCAATTTTTCGGTTACTTAAAAACGCAACTAGAACTTTTAATTTTTAACGAACGTTTTTATTAGTAAAAAATATACGTAACTTAAGAATTAACTTACGTAACAAACTTATATATTCTTATAATTTTAATTATATATAAATATATATATATATGAGGGGGTTTGTCCCCTCGTTAATACCTCGCTCTTCACACTAAATCTTAAGTTTTGTTCCAATTCTTTAAGAATGACCCCTGAATCAGAAAGGCCGTAGAATAAATAGTTGAAATTACTAAAAATACTTTAGCATAAAGAGCGAAGTATTTATCTCCTCCTAGATACCTCGCTATTTATGCTAAAGTATTTTTAGAACCCCTCATATGCGTAATAATCTCTGTTCGTTTTAAGTTTTAATGCTACTCCTTACTATCAATTGAAAAAACGTTTTCATGTTTATATTTTCATTGTTTTTTTTTAATAGTAATGCTAGAACATCCTGCGCCCTTTTCATTGAATTTTTCTTCCCCCATAAATATTCCTCCAAGGAAAGATCCTCCCACACAGCCCCCTCCCCTCAACCCAACACCCAAACCAAAAAAATCCCCCTGAAAACGTCGGTACACTTCCCAATAACCATTACTGTATGTAGACATTGGTCAAAGTTTGTAACTTGCAGCCCCTCCCCCAGGAACTCTGGGGGAGTAAGTCATCCCTAAAGACATAGTTATTATGGTTTTCGACTATGTGGAACAAAATGGCTATCTCAAAATTTTGATCCTTGACTTTGGGAAAAAATGAGCGTGGGAGGGGGCCTAGGTGCCCTCTAATTTTTTGGTCACTTAAAAAGGGCACTAGAACTTTTCATTTCCTTTAGAATGAGCCCTCTTGCAACAGTCTATGACCACTTGGTCGATACGATGACCCCTTGGGAAAAAAACAAACAAGTAAACACGCACCCGTGATCTGTCTTCTGGCAAAAAATACGAAATTCCACATTTTGTAGATTGGACCTTGAATTTTTTCTATGGGGTTTTCTGATACGCTGAATGCGATGGTGTGATTTTCGTTAAGATCCTATTACTTTTAAGGGGTGTTTCCCCCTATTTTCCAAAATAAGGCAAATTTTCTCAGGCTCGTAACTTTTGATGACAAAGATTAAATTTGATGAAACTTATATATTTTAAATCAGCATACAAATCCGATTCTTCTGATGTATCTTTTAGCATCGAAATTCCGTTTTTTAGAGTTTCATTTACTATTGAGCCGGGTCGCTCCTTACTACAGTTCGTTACCACGAAGTGTTTGACACGTCTCTATAGTTCTTCGGCTCTCCACACAATACATCATTTTTGAACGATGTCCTGGCATTGCTTAAAATATCTCTTTCCTTAATAAATTAAATGATTTAACAAAAATTAAGTAAAAAATTAGAGCATTTTTTAAGTTCAAATGAACCTTAATATAACTACAAGTGGAATATATGCTTTAAAGGGGAATGTTAATCTTCCGGGGTACTGGAAATGTGTAGGCTAAAAGAGAAGATCTGTGACCTCAATTGTCTTTGCTAAATGGAAGATCTTCCTTAAGACTGGGTACCGTATATATGTGCAACTAGTAATTGGTTCCTTATAAAGAGGAGAGGGTTTAGATTCTGTTGTTAAGAACGTTGCCTCTTTTAGGAGGCGCAAGTGTGCCTCCCTTATAAACACTATCGCTTCTTCTTCTTTTTTGAAAAATCATCTTTGCGGCCAGAAGCAGCTAAACAAGTTTATAAATTTGGAATGTTTCTCAGAATAATAGACACAGCTTAAATAATAAAAAAACCATTTTGTGATTTTTCAAAAAGCAGAATTCAAAAATTAAAGTTACGAAAGCATTACATACTGAAAAAATTCTAATTTTACATCTATTTGTAATTTTTTGTGAAATTGGCAAAATTGCAGTTAGCTATAAAAATCACATTGCAGAAGAATATTTATAAGCTACACTCTCACAAAAGGGTTAAATAAACAGTAGAACATTTGAATATAGATTTTATTTTACGTGGAATAAAGCTAATTATACTCTTAAGCTTAGTGAATGTGATCCAGCAATTTTAGTTTCTTTTCCTTAATGCAGACCCAAATGCTGATCCAGGAAGGAAGAGTCTCGTAAAATTACTCCCAACCCTCACAGCTTGGCGTCAGTTAGATTTGGTATAGTTTTACTCATACTTGCACGAATATTAAGAATGCGAAATGGACACCACTCTTTCCCCTGTTGGGTTGCGGTTCAAATTTGATGCAATTCATACTAATACTTTTACGGAGCAGGGTTTGTTTGAACAAAATTCGTAAAAATCAAGCATTCATCTATCACCAGAACGTTATCGATTTAAAATGAGTTATATATTGCAAAAAAATGAAGTCTATTTTTGAACAATATATGCATATTTTACTTTTATAATACTCCCCTCTTCTCCTTTTCTAAGCTCCCAAAGTTCCTTCTTTCATTACAAGAAAAAAAACAATAGCTTTTAGGTTTACTTCAAATTTGTTGCTTTAATAATACTCAGCTTTTATCCTGTTTAAGCTCTGAAACGGGCTTTTTTGATTATAAAAACAACAATAACTTTTAATTCTATTTTGAATACGTCACTTTGATAGAACTCTCATGTTTACCCTGTCTAACTCCCAAAAAGTAATATTTCTTGTAAAAAAAAAAAAAAAATGAAAACGAAGTTTAATTCCATAACACTTTAGAAGTCAAATCCCTTGATAGTATGCAACGTTTTCATACGTAATAACAACAACAATATTACTTCTCTATTTGAATTTTCTAATTCTCTAAAAAATCTGTATTTCGTTAAAAAAAATTGAAAACGATCATTAATTGTGTACCACTTGGGAAGGAAAATCCCTTGATAGAATACAATGATTTCCTGTGTATTTTTTCTTCCGCCTGAACAGTTTTACACGTCCCATTTCAAGTCTCCAACAGCAATTCAGGTGATTAGATTTTTTTTTTCTATCGTTTCCCAAAAGAGAAATTTACAGCAATAAAACGAATGAAATCTAAGAAAATCTGCTAGTGATCGGCAAATCAATTCAGCTGTAAATATTCGATTGGGTGATTCTTTCTAATTCATAGATGACAAGGGAGGCACAGGGGGGCTTGATCATTTCTTTAAAATGCTTAGAAATGCACTTTTTCTAAAGATTACATTATAGGAATTTTCTAATAGCTTTCTACAATGCTAAATGATCCAGAAGTCCTACCATCGGAAATAAAGTGTCTTCAAGCTAGCAATGCAAAAATTTTCTAGATTTATAGGTTATCTAGTAGCAAATTTTTACTAAATATATTGTTTCCTATTTTTAGGAGGAAAATTTTTGGTGGCTGGGGCAGTATGTATAATTGCAAGATTACCTAGAATAATGCAAAATATTGTAAAGAAGTTCTAAATTGTGCTATTTGTCAAGTTCATAAAGTAGCAAGGACATCTAAATAGAAGGCTTTTTTTGCCTTGTTTATGCCTATTCATTATCTTTTTCCACCCTAGTCACATGATCTATTCAGACTTGGAAACCACATTTGTTTTTAAACTAAGAACATTTTAGGGCCGTGTTTTTCGAAAAAACATTCTATGCAAAAATTATTTGACGCTGATTCAGCTGTGTTAAATATTGCCTCTATGAAACTTCAATGTTAACTTTAGCACAAAAACAACTTGCCTTATTAAAAAAAAACGATACCTCTCGAGAAAGGTATTGGATCGAAATAAAAAGTACACCATTGAAATTACCATGGTCGAAAACCCCTAAAAGGAGGTATACAGTCCTCATCCCAAAAACCAAAGAAATTCGTCTTTTAGCATGGATAGGGAAAGCAATGCAATGTGCAAGAAAAACTGATGGAACGCTCAAAACAAAAATGTTTCTAAGCAACAAGTCCAAAGTTTGAACTTCAGTTGTTTTCTATTTTATTCAAAGCAGTTGTGCTTTTGCGTTTGAAAGAAAAGTTTGTTCCTTTCATTTCATGCTCTGTTATCCAACAACTTAAGGTGGCGAGAACAAAATCGTGCTATGCTTAGGTCCTCTAATAGGTTTTAGTGTCACCTAAGCAGTCATGGTGTCGTATTGTATGTGCATGTAGTTGATTAAAAATAAGATGGATAAGTGGATTTGGGATGATTTCAAGATGGTTTCTTTATGCAAGCTCGGGATTTACAGCATATAACTCGCCCAGTATAGATGACAGGGGGGAACATCTTAAAAAAGAGGAAGATAAAAAAAAACAGCTATTAACAGCTGCATTTTCGAAAAAACAGTTGTTTTTTTTCCAAAAAAAAGAAAGTAGAAACAGGTCACCTGCTTGGACAGACCAGTTTCTGTTTCTGTTTTTTTTTTCACTTTTTTTGTTGATGCTCAATTTACACCTCAATAGTTCAGTGTCAAGATGTTATTGGAACTTTATACTTTATTTTTGGGGCTCAAAATAGTCAAACGAGTCAAAAAATAATCGAAAATAGTTGAATAGTCAAATGACGACCAAGTTTGATGCCCAGAGATGATGGCGTACATCATAATACAGTGGCAGAGTGACAGATACAGTGTGCCATATTATGATCTGAAAGTTTCCAGGGTCGATATATTAAGCTACGTCAGTGTCGCAGCTTCCTCGAAATAAATTATTCTTGAAATAGTTTATGGAAGCTTATTTTTGCTTCAAAATTCTGGTGTCAAGACAAAGTGCCCACCTCTCATTACGGTTGGTGTCAAAAGACTTCACTTCAAAAGAGTCAAAAGAATCAGAATTCAAAAGAATCAGATAGGCCGTAGAATAAATAGTTGAAATTACTAAAAATACTATAGCATAAAGAGCGAGGTATTTATCTCCTCCTAAATACCTCGCTCTTTATGCTAAAGTATTTTTAGAACCCCTTATATGCGTAATAATCTCTGTTCGTTTTAAGTTTCAATGGTACTCCTTACTTTCAATTGAAAGAATTTTTCCATGTTAATTTTTTCATTGTTTTTTTTTATAGTAATTTTAGAAAATCCTGCGCCCTTTTCATTGAATTTCTGTTCCACCATGACATATTTCTCCAAGGAAAGATCCTCCCACATAGCCCCCTCCCCTCAACCCCACCCCCAAAACCAAAAAAATCCCCTGAAAACGACTGTACACTTCCCAATAACCATTATTATATGTAAACACTGGTCGAAGTTTGTAACTTGCAGCCCCTCCCCCAGGTACTGTGGGGGAGTAAGTCACTCCCAAAGACATAGTTATTATGGTTTTTGACTATGCGGAACAAAATGACTATCTCAAAATTTTGATCTGTTGACTTTGGAGAAAAATGAGCGTGGGAGGGGGCCTAGGTGCCCTCCAATTTTTTTGGTCACTTAAAAAGGACACTAGAACTTTTCATTTCCGTTAGAATGAGCTCTCTTGCAAAATTCTAGGACCACTTGGTCAATACGATGACCCCTGGGAAAAAAAAACAAAAAAAAACAAATAAACACGCACCCGTGATTTGTCTTCTGGCAAAAAAAATGAAATTCCACATTTTTGTAGATAGGAGCTTGAAAATTTCGCTGTAGGGTTCTCTGATACGCTGAATGCGATGGTGTGATTTTCGTTAAGAGTCTGTGACTTTTAGGGGGTGTATTCCCCTATTTTCTAAAATAAGACAAATTTTCTCAGGCTCGTAACTTTTGATGACAAAGACCAAATTTGATGAAACTTATATATTTAAAATGAGCATGAAAGTCCGATTCTTTTGATGTATATTTTAGCGACAAAATTCCATTTTTTAGGGTTTTGTTTACTATTGAGCCGGGTCGCTCCTTACTGCAGTTCGTTACCACGAACTGTTTGATACACTGATAAGAACTTTTTAGAAATCTATGTGTATGTATCTTTTTGTGTAAATACGGAAAATTTTGGCAAGAAAAGACGAAGAAAAATTGACAAATTTTAGTGAGTCCATCAAACACAAAATGTCTTGGCAAGAAAACTGAGTTGTATTTACCAATATATACTGATAAAGACTTTTTAAGACTTTTGATAAAGACTTTAAATTCCTGCATGGAAAGATCCTCCCACGTTACCACCTCCCCCAACCCAGCCCCACCCCAATGCGAAACAGTCCCTCCTGAAAACGTCTGTACGCTTCATAGTAACTATACCATATGTGAGCCATGGTCAAAGTTTGTAACTTGCAGCCCCTCCCCTGGGATGAGTAGGGGATTAAGTCATCCCCAAAGACATATTTATTAGGTTTTTGGCTAAGCTAAACAAAATGGTTATGTCAAATTTTTTATCTGGTGACTTTGGGAAAAAAGTGTGCGTTGGGGGGGGGCCTAGGTGCCCTCCAAATTTTTCATTCATTTGAAAAAGGCACTAGAACGTTTTATTTCCGTTAGAATGAGCCCTTTTGCGACATTCTAGGGCTACTGGGTCCTAGAACCACTGGGTCCCAGATATGCACGCCCCTCCCCCGCCATATCCTGATTTACACAAGAATTTTTTTTTTAATTTCTTACAGAATAATTTTTTCCAAACAAAGATACAAAGAAGAAGGTAATTTTTAAACTATAGGAGTCAATTTTCCCTTCTATTTGGCATCCCTGGCAATACTTAATTAATTTAAGGTATTTGCCGCAATGACGCCAAAAACTGTAGAGTATTTCCGGATATTCTTTGTCAAGCAATGTCCAACGGATAAGTTAATAATTATAACTTTATTTTTCGATCACTTTCAAATTTGAAATGTGATCGCTATTTGAATGTGAAGAATATGTTACAATATGATATTTCAGAATCTGTGGTAATACTTTGACTTTGACCCTGTATCTCTACTTAAACAACGTTATTGCGCTGTCTATATTAATGCTATTTATTAATATAAATCGGAGAAACCATAAACAAATCATTTTGATCAAAATCATAAGTAATACTTCAATAAATCACGTATTTTATAAGTATAGTACAAGACTGTAGACAACCATCACCTTTTCCCTCCCGAAAGTTTGTTTAATACTACTGTCATCTGCAGCAGTTCACTGCTGATAATCAAACAGTTCGTGGTAACGAACTGTAGTAAGGAGCGACCCGGCTCATTAGGGCGCAGGATTTTTAAGCACTATTAAAAAAACAAAACAATGAGAACATTAATACAAAATTCGTTTTTCAACTGGAAGTAATGAGCAACATTATAACTTAAAACGAACATAAAATATTACGTATATAAGGGGTTTTATCTTCTCCAAAATACCTTGCTTTTTACGCTAAAGTATTTTTAGCAATTTTACCTCTCCATATTTCAACCTCCCCATAGTCTTCAGGGTATATAATCCGTCCATTATAATAAAAAATTATATTACAAGATTTACAAGATTTACAAGAAAGTTCCTTGTACCGCACGGGATCGAACCTGAGAACTCTCGCACAGAAAGACTGAGCTTCTTCCACTACGCCAGTACAAGGTGTTTGATAACGTCTTTTTTGGCGATTATGATGTAAACTGTTGTAAATATAGTATAAATATGTATGATTTTGCTCTTGTATTTAGTGGAGGCCTGATTTATTTTGCTTATCACCTTTGTACCGCGTTAAGCCAGTAAAAATGGATAGGCCAGTAGTGGGCCTGTCCATAAATTAACTCTATTGGGGAGGGGCTAGGAAGCTAAGATGAAAAAAGTTGTTATCGAGGGTATTATTTTGCCTTTCTTGTTTTTTTTTCAACTATGCTGGGATTGGCAGTCCTCCAATCAAGGTTAATAGTTTCTTAGACCATAGTGCCCTGCTTTTAATATATTAATTTTGAAAAAAAACTGCCTATAAAGTAGTTTCCTAAAGAAAAGTAAAGGTCATATTAAACTTAATATCAGAAGAAATAGAAACCTACAATAACTCAAATTCAAAACAAACAGATATTACTATTAAAGAATAAATAAAACCCAAAATGAACAGAAATAAAATAAACAATCATAGCAAAAAAACATACAACAGGTACTTATATAAATGAAAAAAATCAATCTCAAAACGAGTAAAGCTTGAGTTGAATATCCAAATCAAGCTTAAAACGGAAAAAATATACTGATATTGAGGAATAAATGAAACCAAAAACGAGCAGAAATTCAATAAACAATCTTAGCAAACAAACAAACAATAGTTACTAATATAAATGAGTAAATAAATCTTAAAACAACTGAAACTTAGATTGAATATGCAAATCCAGCTTGAAATGAACAAAAGTCTCTAAAAAGAAGATTTTGGGTTTTGCCTCCTTCTTTCACTGTAAAAGCCTGAAATCTATTGCTACATTGGCGCTTTACTGAAAACAACATGTGTCTTGAACAGTCTTGAAAAGCACAAAATAAAATCAAACTGAATGTTTGATGTCACAAACTTTGACCATTGTTTACATATAGAAATTGTTATTGGAAAGTATACAGACGTTTTCAGGGGGGGTTCTGATTGAGTTGAGGAGGATCGAGGGGAGGGGTTGCGTCGGAGGAGCTTTTCATGGAAAATTTATCATAGGGAAGAAAAATTCCATGAATGATTGTCTAGTATTCTTTAATAAAAAAAACTTGCGTCGCTACCATAACAGGTAACCTCATAATTACAGCCACCGGCCTTGATACGTATCACTCGCGTGATTTTACACAGCCAAAGTTTGTAGAATCGAAACAGAGCGTATGCTCTATTTCCCGCTTGCATAGCTCCGGGGCGAACAAAGTCATTTGGCAACTAGCAATATCACAAGGGGGGCTTCTTCTTGTATTCCTTCACCCCCTCCTAACTTTAAACAGCTCCTCTAGATTTGACAGGAAAATTCAGTTGACACTTTTCGCTTACGTTTCCTGCCTGCAAAATTCTCTAATTAAAAGATTCTGACGTCACTGCTATAACAATTCACTTAAATACAGTAGCGGTTAAGACTAGTTGGTTGCGCAAGCTGTCGAGATTTAAGGATGTGTTTTATCCAATTGAATTGAAACTTATTTAGCTGTTAACTCTTTGAACTCTAATTCCACACTGATTGATTTCAAGCTGATCACCACCTTATTTTAAACGAATAAAAATAAGCAAACACCATTGAACTCTTCATATCAAACGAAATCTCTTCATTATTTGCAATAAAAATTTCAAATAAAGCAGGTTAAAGTCAATTATTATATATATATGATCATTTATTATGTATATATATATATATACTAGCTGTTGGTGTGGCACTTCACCACCACCACCCCCAAGCCCCCGCGCGCGTAAGTCGTTACGCACCATATTAGTTACGCGCCATTGTCGTTGTGTCCCTGTGTACCACCTGTGAATATATATATATATATATATATATATATATATATATATATATATATATATATATATATATATATATATATATATATATATATATATATATATATATATATATATATATATATATATACTAGCTGTTGGGGTGGCGCTTCGCGCCACCCCAATTTTTGGTGGCTGGGACAGTATGTATAATTGCAAGATTACCTAAAATAATGCAAAATATTGTAAAGAAGTTCTAAATTGTGCTATTTGTCCAAGTTCTTAAAGTAGCAAGGACATCTAAATAGAAGGCTTTTTTTCCTTGTTTATGCCTATTCATTATCTTTTTTGACCCTATTCACTTGATCTATTCAGACTTGGAAACCATATTTGTTTTTAAACTAAGAACATTTTAGGGCCGTGTTTTTCGAAAAAACATTCTATGCAAAAATTATTTGACGCTGATTCAGCTGTGTTAAATATTGCCTCTATGAAACTTCAATGTTAACTTTAGCACAAAAACAACTTTGCTTTATTAAAAAAAAATGATACCTCTTGAGAATGGTATTGAATCGAAATAAAAAGTAAACCATTGAAATTGCCATGGTCGAAAACCCCTAAAAGGAGGTATACAGTCCTCATCCCAAAAACCAAAGAAATTTGTATTTTAGCATGGATAGGGAAAGCAATGCCATGTGCAAGAACAACTGATGGAACGCTCAAAACAAAAATGTCTCTAAGCAACAAGTCCAAAGTTGGAACTTCAGTTGTTTTCTATTTTATTCAAAGCAGTTGTGCTTTTGTGTTTGAAAGAAAAGTTTGTTACTTTCATTTCATGCTCTGTTATTCAACAACTTAAGGTGGTGAGAACAAAATCGTGCTATGCTTAGGTCCTCTAATAGGTTTTAGAGTCACCTAAGCAGTCATGGTGTCGTATTGTATGTGCATGTAGTTGATTAAAAATAAGATGGATAAGTGGATTTGGAATGATTTCAAGATGGTTTCTTTATGCACGCTCGGGATTTACAGCACATAACTCGCCCAGTATAGATGACAGGGGGGAACATCTTAAAAAAGAGGAAGATAAAAAAAAACAGCTATTAACAGCTGCATTTTCGAAAAAACAGTTGTTTTTTTTCCAAAAAAAAAGAAAGTAGAAACAGGTCACCTGCTTGGACAGACCAGTTTCTGTTTCTGTTTTTTTTTTTTTTCACTTTTTTTGTTTCTGTTTTTCTAAAAACAGAAATAGTACTGATGCTCAATTTACGCCTCAATAGTTCAGTGTCAAGATGTTATTGGAACTTTATACTTTATTTTTGGGGCTCAAAATAGTCAAACGAGTCAAATAGTCAAAAAATAATCGAAAATAGTTAAATAGTCAAATGACGACCAAGTTTGATGCCCAGAGATGATGGCGTACATCATAATACAGTGGCAGAGTGACAGATACAGTGTGCCATATTAAGATCTGAAAGTTTCCAGGGTCGATATATTAAGCTGCGTCAGTGTCGCAGCTTCCTCGAAATAAATTATTCTTGAAATAGTTTATGGAAGCTTATTTTTGCTTCAAAATTCTGGTGTCAAGACCAAGTGCCCACCTCTCATTACGGTTGGTGTCAAAAGACTTCACTTCAAAAGAGTCAAAAGAATCAGAATTCAAAAGAATCAGATAGGCCGTAGAATAAATAGTTGAAATTACTAAAAATACTATAGCATAAAGAGCGAGGTATTTGTCTCCTCCTAAATACCTCGCTCTTTATGCTAAAGTATTTTTATAACCCCTCATATGCGTAATAATCTCTGTTCGTTTTAAGTTTCAATGGTACTCCTTACTTTCAATTGAAAGAATTTTTCCATGTTTATTTTTTCATTGTTTTTTTTTATAGTAATTTTAGAAAATCCTGCGCCCTTTTCATTGAATTTCTGTTCCACCATGACATATTTCTCCAAGGAAAGATCCTCCCACATAGCCCCCTCCCCTCAACCCCACCCCCAAAACCAAAAAAATCCCCTGAAAACGACTGTACACTTCCCAATAACCATTATTATATGTAAACACTGGTCGAAGTTTGTAACTTGCAGCCCCTCCCCCAGGTACTGTGGGGGAGTAAGTCACTCCCAAAGACATAGTTATTATGGTTTTTGACTATGCGGAACAAAATGACTATCTCAAAATTTTGATCTGTTGACTTTGGAGAAAAATGAGCGTGGGAGGGGGCCTAGGTGCCCTCCAATTTTTTTGGTCACTTAAAAAGGACACTAGAACTTTTCATTTCCGTTAGAATGAGCTCTCTTGCAAAATTCTAGGACCACTTGGTCAATACGATGACCCCTGGGAAAAAAAATACAAAAAAAAACAAATAAACACGCACCCGTGATTTGTCTTCTGGCAAAAAATACGAAATTCCACATTTTTGTAGATAGGAGCTTGAAAATTTTGCTATAGGGTTCTCTGATACGCTGAATGCGATGGTGTGATTTTCGTTAAGAATCTGTGACTTTTAGGGGGTGTATTCCCCTATTTTCTAAAATAAGACAAATTTTCTCAGGCTCGTAACTTTTGATGACAAAGACCAAATTTGATGAAACTTATATATTTAAAATGAGCATGAAAGTCCGATTCTTTTGATGTATATTTTAGCGACAAAATTCCATTTTTTAGGGTTTTGTTTACTATTGAGCCGGGTCGCTCCTTACTGCAGTTCGTTACCACGAACTGTTTGATACACTGATAAGAACTTTTTAGAAATCTATGTGTATGTATCTTTTTGTGTAAATACGGAAAATTTTGGCAAGAAAAGACGAAGAAAAATTGACAAATTTTAGTGAGTCCATCAAACACAAAATGTCTTGGCAAGAAAACTGAGTTGTATTTACCAATATATACTGATAAAGACTTTTTAAGACTTTTGATAAAGACTTTAAATTCCTGCATGGAAAGATCCTCCCACGTTACCACCTCCCCCAACCCAGCCCCACCCCAATGCGAAACAGTCCCTCCTGAAAACGTCTGTACGCTTCATAGTAACTATACCATATGTGAGCCATGGTCAAAGTTTGTAACTTGCAGCCCCTCCCCTGGGATGAGTAGGGGATTAAGTCATCCCCAAAGACATATTTATTAGGTTTTTGGCTAAGCTAAACAAAATGGTTATGTCAAATTTTTTATCTGGTGACTTTGGGAAAAAAGTGTGCGTTGGGGGGGGGGGCCTAGGTGCCCTCCAAATTTTTCATTCATTTGAAAAAGGCACTAGAACGTTTTATTTCCGTTAGAATGAGCCCTTTTGCGACATTCTAGGGCTACTGGGTCCTAGAACCACTGGGTCCCAGATATGCACGCCCCTCCCCCGCCATATCCTGATTTACACAAGAATTTTTTTTTTAATTTCTTACAGAATAATTTTTTCCAAACAAAGGTACAAAGAAGAAGGTAATTTTTAAACTATAGGAGTCAATTTTCCCTTCTATTTGGCATCCCTGGCAATACTTAATTAATTTAAGGTATTTGCCGCAATGACGCCAAAAACTGTAGAGTATTTCCGGATATTCTTTGTCAAGCAATGTCCAACGGATAAGTTAATAATTATAACTTTATTTTTCGATCACTTTCAAATTTGAAATGTGATCGCTATTTGAATGTGAAGAATATGTTACAATATGATATTTCAGAATCTGTGGTAATACTTTGACTTTGACCCTGTATCTCTACTTAAACAACGTTATTGCGCTGTCTATATTAATGCTATTTATTAATATAAATCGGAGAAACCATAAACAAATCATTTTGATCAAAATCATAAGTAATACTTCAATAAATCACGTATTTTATAAGTATAGTACAAGACTGTAGACAACCATCACCTTTTCCCTCCCGAAAGTTTGTTTAATACTACTGTCATCTGCAGCAGTTCACTGCTGATAATCAAACAGTTCGTGGTAACGAACTGTAGTAAGGAGCGACCCGGCTCATTAGGGCGCAGGATTTTTAAGCACTATTAAAAAAACAAAACAATGAGAACATTAATACAAAATTCGTTTTTCAACTGGAAGTAATGAGCAACATTATAACTTAAAACGAACATAAAATATTACGTATATAAGGGGTTTTATCTTCTCCAAAATACCTTGCTTTTTACGCTAAAGTATTTTTAGCAATTTTACCTCTCCATATTTCAACCTCCCCATAGTCTTCAGGGTATATAATCCATCCATTATAATAAAAAATTATATTACAAGATTTACAAGATTTACAAGAAAGTTCCTTGTACCGCACGGGATCGAACCTGAGAACTCTCGCACAGAAAGACTGAGCTTCTTCCACTACGCCAGTACAAGGTGTTTGATAACGTCTTTTTTGGCGATTATGATGTAAACTGTTGTAAATATAGTATAAATATGTATGATTTTGCTCTTGTATTTAGTGGAGGCCTGATTTATTTTGCTTATCACCTTTGTACCGCGTTAAGCCAGTAAAAATGGATAGGCCAGTAGTGGGCCTGTCCATAAATTAACTCTATTGGGGAGGGCCTAGGAAGCTAAGATGAAAAAAGTTGTTATCGAGGGTATTATTTTGCCTTTCTTGTTTTTTTTTCAACTATGCTGGGATTGGCAGTCCTCCAATCAAGGTTAATAGTTTCTTAGACCATAGTGCCCTGCTTTTAATATATTAATTTTGAAAAAAAACTGCCTATAAAGTAGTTTCCTAAAGAAAAGTAAAGGTCATATTAAACTTAATATCAGAAGAAATAGAAACCTACAATAACTCAAATTCAAAACAAACAGATATTACTATTAAAGAATAAATAAAACCCAAAATGAACAGAAATAAAATAAACAATCATAGCAAAAAAACATACAACAGGTACTTATATAAATGAAAAAAATCAATCTCAAAACGAGTAAAGCTTGAGTTGAATATC
>NW_027063338.1:0-37569 GCF_032884065.1 Artemia franciscana | reverse complement strand
ATATATGGTTTTAACTACGTAAAACTTGCGAATATACAACATTCTTTGCTGTCCCATTGTCTTTGCATATAAATAGATTGTCAGGTTTACCGACTCTTGAACATGCAACATATAATGGTCCATGGGAAAACAATCTGTATTCAGATCTATACCTCATGATTCTAATGATTGCCCTTGAGCTTTGTTGATGGTGATTGCTAATCGACCATTCCCTGTCCCGGTGTCCCGGTCGTCATTTACATCCCCCTGTTTCCCCCGGTGTCCCCGTTGTAGTTGTGTCCCTGTGTCCCGGTCGTCATTTATATTCCCTGTGTCCCGGGTCCCGGTCATCATTTGTATCCCGGTGTCCCGGTCTGTGTATACATTCGTTTTTTAGTTTTGTTTTTCTCCTTTATTTTTTTCCTTTTTTTTCTTTTTTAGCTTATTTAGATTTTTAGATTTTTTAGTTTTTTTTATTAGTTTTTAGTTTTTATTTCTTTTTAGTTTTTTTGTCCTGGTCGTCATTTATATCCCCCTGTTTCCCCCGGTGTCCCCGTTGTAGTTGTGTCCCTGTGTCCCGGTCGTTATTTATATTCCCTGTGTCCCGGTCGTCATTTGTATCCCGGTGTACCGGTCTGTATATACATTCGTTTTTTAGTTTTGTTTTTCTCCTTTATTTTTTCCTTTTTTTTTCTTTTTTAGTTTATTTAGATTTTTAGATTTTTTAGTTTTTTTATTAGTTTTTAGTTTTTTTTTCTTTTTAGTTTTTTTGTAGTTTTTACCTTCTTTTTAGTTTTGTTAATTTTTTTTTTTATTTTAGTTTTTTTATTAGTTTTTAGTTTTTTTTTTCTTTTTAGTTTTTTGTAGTTTTTACCTTCTTTTTAGTTTTGTTAATTTTTTTTTTTACTTGTGTCCTGGTCGTCATTTATACTCCCTGTGTCCCGGTGCTTTGTTGATTGCTAATCGAACATTCCTTTTGTCCTGGTCGCTTTCTCTTTGAGTGTCGTCATTTATTTTTTTCTTTTTTAGTTCTTTTAGTTTTTACCTTTTTTAGTTTTTTTTTTAGTTTTTAGTTTTTTTAGTTTTTTACCTTTTTTTAGTTTTTTAGTTTTTTTAGTTTTTTAGCTTTTTTATTTTTTTTATTAGTTTTAGTTTTTTTGTAGTTTTTGCCTTTTTTTTAGTTTTTTTAGTTTTTTAGCTTTTTTATTAGTTTTTAGTTTTTTTTTGTAGTTTTTGCCTTTTTTTTAGTTTTTTTAGTTTTTTTAGCTTTTTTATTTTTTTTATTAGTTTTTAGTTTTTTTTGTAGTTTTTGCCTTTTTTTAGTTTTTTCAGTTTTTGACGTCACCTGATCCAGTTTTTTCAGGTGACGTCACCTGATCCACGATCCACAGATCCACAGACAACTTATTTTTATATATATAGATAGTTTTTTTTTTTTACTTATGTCCTGGTCGTCATTTATACTCCCTGTGTCCCGGTGCTTTGTTGATTGCTAATCGAACATTCCTTTTGTCCTGGTCGCTTTCTCTTTGAGTGTCGTCATTTATTAGTTTTTTCCTTTTTTTCTTTTTAGTTTTTTATTGGTTTTTACCTTTATTTTAGCTTATTTTTCAGTTTTTTCCTTTTTTTAGTTTTTTTTATTTTTTATTTTTTTTAGTTTTTTACCTTTTTTTAGTTTTTTTAGTTTTTTTAGTTTTTTAGCTTTTTTACTTTTTTTATTAGTTTTTAGTTTTTTTTTTGTAGTTTTTGCCTTTTTTTAGTTTTTTCAGTTTTTTTTTTAGTTTTTTATTGGTTTTTACCTTTATAGTTTTTTTAGTTTTTTAGCTTTTTTATTTTTTTTATTAGTTTTTAGTTTTTTTTGTAGTTTTTGCCTTTTTTTAGTTTTTTCAGTTTTGACGTCACCTGATCCAGTTTTTTCAGGTGACGTCACCTGACACATCCATCCATCCATCCACAGACAACTTATTTTTATATATATAAATAAGGCAAAAACTACAAAAAAAACTAAAAACTAATAAAAAAAGTAAAAAAGCTAAAAAACTAAAAAAACTAAAAAAAAACTAAAAAAAGGTAAAAACTAAAAAAAATAAAAAATAAAAAAAAACTAAAAAAAAGGAAAAAACTGAAAAATAAGCTAAAATAAAGGTAAAAACCAATAAAAAACTAAAAAAAAAAGGAAAAAACTAATAAATGACGACACTCAAAGAGAAAGCGACCAGGACAAAAGGAATGTTCGATTAGCAATCAACAAAGCACAGGGACACAGGGAGTATAAATGACGACCAGGACATAAGTAAAAAAAAAACTATCTATATATATAAAAATAAGTTGTCAAACTAAAAAAAGGCAAAAACTACAAAAAAAACTAAAAACTAATAAAAAAGCTAAAAAACTAAAAAAACTAAAAAAAAGGCAAAAACTACAAAAAAAACTAAAAACTAATAAAAAAAATAAAAAAGCTAAAAAACTAAAAAAACTAAAAAACTAAAAAAAGGTAAAAAACTAAAAAAACTAAAAACTAAAAAAAACTAAAAAAAAGGAAAAAACTGAAAAATAAGCTAAAATAAAGGTAAAAACCAATAAAAAACTAAAAAAAAAACTGAAAAAACTAAAAAAAGGCAAAAACTACAAAAAAACTAAAAACTAATAAAAAAAGTAAAAAAGCTAAAAAACTAAAAAAACTAAAAAAACTAAAAAAAATAAAAAAAGGTAAAAAACTAAAAAAAAATAAAAAATAAAAAAAAACTAAGAAAAAAGGAAAAAACTGAAAAATAAGCTAACATAAAGGTAAAAACCAATAAAAACTAAAAAGAAAAAAAGGAAAAAACTAAAACAAATTTTCATCTAAAAAACTAAAAAAAAACTAAAAAAGGTAAAAACTAAAAGAACTAAAAAAGAAAAAAATAAATGACGACACTCAAAGAGAAAGCGACCAGGACAAAAGGAATGTTCGATTAGCAATCAACAAAGCACCGGGACATAGGGAGCATAAATGACGACCAGGACATAAGTAAAAAAAAATTAACAAAACTAAAAAGAAGGTAAAAACTACAAAAAAACTAAAAAGAAAAAAAAACTAAAAACTAATAAAAAAACTAAAAATCTAAAAATCTAAATAAACTAAAAAAGAAAAAAAAAGGAAAAAAATAAAGGAGAAAAACAAAACTAAAAAACGAATGTATATACAGACCGGTACACCGGGATACAAATGACGACCGGGACACAGGGAATATAAATGACGACCGGGACACAGGGACACAACTACAACGGGGACACCGGGGGAAACAGGGGGATATAAATGACGACCGGGACAAAAAAACTAAAAAGAAAAAAAACTAAAAACTAATAAAAAAACTAAAAAATCTAAAAATCTAAATAAGCTAAAAAAGAAAAAAAAAGGAAAAAAATAAAGGAGAAAAACAAAACTAAAAAACGAATGTATATACAGACCGGGACACCGGGATACAATTGACGACCGGGACACAGGGAATATAAATGACGACCGGGACACAGGGACACAACTACAACGGGGACACCGGAGGAAACAGGGGGATGTAAATGACGACCGGGACACCGGGACAGGGAATGGTCGATTAGCAATCACCATCAACAAAGCTCAAGGGCAATCATTAGAATCATGAGGTATAGATCTGAATACAGATTGTTTTCCCTTGGACCATTATATGTTGCATGTTCAAGAGTCGGTAAACCTGACAATCTATTTATATGCAAAGACAATGGGACAGCAAAGAATGTTGTATATTCGCAAGTTTTACGTAGTTAAAACCATATATATATATATCTATCTATATTCACAGGTGGGACATAGGGACACAACTACAATGGCGCGTAACTATTATGGCGCGTAACGACTTACGCGCGCGGGGGGGCTTGGGGGGGCGCGAAGCGCCCCCACCAACTAGGTGTTGGGGTGGCGCGAAGCGCCACCCCAACAGCTAGTATATATATATATATATATATCTATATATATAAAAATAAGTTGTCTGTGGATCTGTGGATGGATCAGGTGACGTCACCTGAAAAAACTGGATCAGGTGACGTCAAAACTGAAAAAACTAAAAAAAGGCAAAAACTACAAAAAAAACTAAAAACTAATAAAAAAAATAAAAAAGCTAAAAAACTAAAAAAAACTAAAAAAAGGCAAAAACTACAAAAAAAACTAAAAACTAATAAAAAAGCTAAAAAACTAAAAAAACTAAAAAAAGGCAAAAACTACAAAAAAACTAAAAACTAATAAAAAAAATAAAAAAGCTAAAAAACTAAAAAAACTAAAAAAACTAAAAAAAGGTAAAAAACTAAAAAAACTAAAAACTAAAATAAACTTAAAAAAAAGGAAAAAACTGAAAAATAAGCTAAAATAAAGGTAAAAACCAATAAAAAACTAAAAAAAAAACTGAAAAAACTAAAAAAAGGCAAAAACTACAAAAAAAAACTAAAAACTAATAAAAAAAGTAAAAAAGCTAAAAAACTAAAAAAAACTAAAAAAACTAAAAAAAGGTAAAAAACTAAAAAAAATAAAAAATAAAAAAAAAATAAAAAAAAGGAAAAAACTGAAAAATAAGCTAAAATAAAGGTAAAAACCAATAAAAAACCAAAAAGAAAAAAAGGAAAAAACTAAAAAAAATTTTCATCTAAAAAACTAAAAAAAACTAAAAAAGGTAAAAACTAAAAGAACTAAAAAAGAAAAAAATAAATGACGAAACTCAAAGAGAAAGCGACCAGGACAAAAGGAATGTTCGATTAGCAATCAACAAAGCACCGGGACACAGGGAGTATAAATGACGACCAGGACATAAGTAAAAAAAAAAAACTATCTATATATATAAAAATAAGTTGTCTGTGGATCTGTGGATCGTGGATCAGGTGACGTCACCTGAAAAAACTGGATCAGGTGACGTCAAAACTGAAAAAACTAAAAAAAGGCAAAAACTACAAAAAAAAACTAAAAACTAATAAAAAAAATAAAAAAGCTAAAAAACTAAAAAAACTAAAAAAAGGCAAAAACTACAAAAAAAACTAAAAACTAATAAAAAAGCTAAAAAACTAAAAAAACTAAAAAAAGGCAAAAACTACAAAAAAAACTAAAAACTAATAAAAAAAATAAAAAAGCTAAAAAACTAAAAAAACTAAAAAAACTAAAAAAAGGTAAAAAACTAAAAAAACTAAAAACTAAAAAAAAGGAAAAAAACTGAAAAATAAGCTAAAATAAAGGTAAAAACCAATAAAAAACTAAAAAAAAACTGAAAAAACTAAAAAAAGGCAAAAACTACAAAAAAACTAAAAACTAATAAAAAAAGTAAAAAAGCTAAAAAACTAAAAAAACTAAAAAAAACTAAAAAAACTAAAAAAAGGTAAAAAACTAAAAAAAAATAAAAAATAAAAAAAAATAAAAAAAAGGAAAAAACTGAAAAATAAGCTAACATAAAGGTAAAAACCAATAAAAAACTAAAAAGAAAAAAAGGAAAAAACTAAAAAAAATTTTCATCTAAAAAACTAAAAAAAAACTAAAAAAGGTAAAAACTAAAAGAACTAAAAAAGAAAAAAATAAATGACGACACTCAAAGAGAAAGCGACCAGGACAAAAGGAATGTTCGATTAGCAATCAACAAAGCACCGGGACACAGGGAGTATAAATGACGACCAGGACATAAGTTAAAAAAAAAATTAACAAAACTAAAAAGAAGGTAAAAACTACAAAAAAACTAAAAAGAAAAAAAAACTAAAAACTAATAAAAAAACTAAAAAATCTAAAAATCTAAATAAACTAAAAAAGAAAAAAAAAGGAAAAAAATAAAGGAGAAAAACAAAACTAAAAAACGAATGTATATACAGACCGGTACACCGGGATACAAATGACGACCGGGACACAGGGAATATAAATGACGACCGGGACACAGGGACACAACTACAACGGGGACACCGGGGGAAACAGGGGGATATAAATGACGACCGGGACAAAAAAACTAAAAAGAAAAAAAAACTAAAAACTAATAAAAAAACTAAAAAATCTAAAAATCTAAATAAGCTAAAAAAGAAAAAAAAAGGAAAAAAAATAAAGGAGAAAAACAAAACTAAAAAACGAATGTATATACAGACCGGGACACCGGGATACAAATGACGACCGGGACACAGGGAATATAAATGACGACCGGGACACAGGGACACAACTACAACGGGGACACCGGGGGAAACAGGGGGATGTAAACGACGACCGGGACACCGGGACAGGGAATGGTCGATTAGCAATCACCATCAACAAAGCTCAAGGGCAATCATTAGAATCATGAGGTATAGATCTGAATACAGATTGTTTTCCCATGGACCATTATATGTTGCATGTTCAAGAGTCGGTAAACCTGACAATCAATTTATATGCAAAGACAATGGGACAGCAAAGAATGTTGTATATTCGCAAGTTTTACGTAGTTAAAACCATATATATATATATATATATATATATATATATATATATATATATATATATATATATATATATATATATATATATATATATATATATATATATATATATATATATATATATATATATATATATATATATATATATATATATATATATATATATATATATATATATATATATATATATATATATATATATATATATATGTATATATATATATATATATATATATATATATATATATATATATATATATATATATATATATATATATCTATCTATATTCACAGGTGGGACATAGGGACACAACTACAATGGCGCGTAACTATTATGGCGCGTAACGACTTACGCGCGCGGGGGGGCTTGGGGGGGGGGCGCGAAGCGCCCCCACCAACTAGGTGTTGGGGTGGCGCGAAGCGCCACCCCAACAGCTAGTATATCTATATATATAAAAATAAGTTGTCTGTGTGTGGATCTGTGGATGGATCAGGTGACGTCATGTTTGTCGGCATATGACGTCTGAATTATTTCACACTAATACAAAATAAGAAAAAAAACTAAAAAAGGTAAAAACTACAAAAAAAACTAAAAAGAAAAAAAAAACTAAAAAAGCTAAAAAACTAAAAAAAAACTAAAAAAAGGTAAAAAACTAAAAACTAAAAAAAACTGAAAAAACTAAAAAAAGGCAAAAACAACAAAAAAAACAAAAAACTAATAAAAAAACTAAAAAATCTAAAAAACTAAAAAAACTAAAAAAAGGTAAAAAACTAAAAAAAAACTAAAAACTAAAAAGAAAAAAACTAAAAAAAGGAAAAGACTGAAAAATAAAAGAGAAAAAGAAAACTAAAAAAATATGAATAAAAATAAAAAAAAATAAAAAAGATAAAAACTACAAAAAAAACTAAAAAGAAAAAACGAAAAAAAACTAAAAAAGCTAAAAAAATAAAAGAAGCAAAAATCTAAAGAAGGTAAAGACTACAAAAAAAAAAAGAAAACAAAATAAAAAAATCTAAAAAAGCTTAAAAACTAAAAAAAAACTAAAAAAAGATAAAAAACTAAAAAAAAACTAAAAAAAGGAAAAAACCATAAAATAAACTAAAAACTAATAAAAAAAAAAATAAAAAAAGCTAAAAAACTAAAAAAACTAAAAAAAAACTAAAAAAAACTAAAACAGGTAAAAACTAAAAGAACTAAAAAAGAAAAAAAACTAAAAAAAGGAAAAAACTGAAAAATAAAGGAGAAAAAGAAAACTAAAAAATATAAATAAAAATAAAAAAACTAAAAAGATAAAAACTTCAAAAAAAACTAAAAAGAAAAAAGAAAAAAACTAAAAAACCTAAAAAAAGGTAAAAACCAATAAAAAAAAACTAAAAACAAAAAAAGGGAAAAAATTAAAAATTTATTTCATCATAAGTTTTCAACTGACGAAATTACATATCGGGACACAAATGACGACCGGGACACCGGCACATAGGGAATATGAATGACGACACTCAAAGAGAAAGCGACCGGGACAAAAGGAATGTTCGATTAGCAATCAACAAAGCACCGGGACACAAATGACGACCGGGACACAGGGAGTATAAATGACGACCAGGATATAAGTAAAAAAACTAAAAAAACAAAAAAAAAAGATAAAAACTACAAAAAAACTAAAGAGAAAAAAAAATAAAAACTAATAAAAAAACTAAAAAATCTAAAAATCTAAATAAACTAAAAAAGAAAAAAAAGAAAAAAGGAAAAAAATAAAGGAGAAAAACAAAACTAAAAAACGAATGTATATACAGACCGGGACACCGGGATACAAATGACGACCGGGACACAGGGAATATAAATGACGACCGGGACACAGGGACACAACTACAACGGGGACGCCGGGGGGCACAGGGGGATATAAATGACGACCGAGACACCGGGACACATGGAATATAAATGACGCCCGGGACACTCAAAGAGAAATCACAGACTGGGACACCGGGACACAAATGACGACCTGGACACAGGGACAAAACTACAAAGGGGATGCCGGGGGGCACAAGGGGATATATAAATGACGATGGTGACACAGGGAATGGTAGATTAGCAATCACCATCAACAAAGCTCAAGGGCAATCATTAGAATCATGAGGTATAGATCTGAATACGGATTGTTTTCCCATGGACCATTATATGTTGCATTTTCAAGAGTCGGTAAACAATCTATTTATATGCACAGACAATGGGACAGCAAAGAATGTTGTATATTCGCAAGTTTTACGTAGTTAAAAACATATATATATATATATATATATATATATATATATATCTATATTCACAGGTGGGAAATAGGGACACAACTACAATGGCGCGTAACTAATATGGCGCGTAACAACTTACGCGCGCGGGGGGGCTTGGGGGGGGGCGCGAAGCGCCCCCACCAACTAGGTGTTGGGGTGGCACGAAGCGCCACCCCAACAGCTAGTATATATATATATATATATATATGTTTTTAACTGCGTAAAACTTGCGAATATACAACATTCTTTGCTGTCCCATCGTCTGTGCATATAAATAGATTGTCAGGTATACCGACTCTTGAACATGCAACGCATAATGGTCCATGGGAAAACAGTCTGTATTCAGATCTATACCTCATGATTCTATTGATTGCCCTTGAGCTTTGTTGATGGTGATTGCTAATCGACCATTCCCTGTGTCTCCATCGTCATTTATATACCCCCCTGTGCCCCCGGCGTCCCCTTTGTAGTTTTGTCCCTGTGTCCCGGTCGTCATTTATATTCCCTGTGTCCCGCTCGTCATTTGTGTCCCGGTGTCCTAGTCTGTGATTTCTCTTTGATTGTCCCGGGCGTCATTTATATTCCTTGTGTCCCGGTGTCCCGGTCGTCATTTATATCCCCCTGTGCCCCCCGGCGTCCCCGTTGTAGTTGTGTCCCTGTATCCCGGTCGTCATTTATATTCCCTGTGTCCCGGTCGTCATTTGTATCCCGGTGTCCCCGTCTGTATATCCATTCGTTTTTTAGTTTTGTTTTTCTGCTTTATTTTTTTCTTTTTTATTTTTTTTCTTTTTTAGTTTATTTAGATTTTTAGATTTTTTAGTTTTTTTATTAGTTTTTAGTTTCTTTTCTTTTAAGTTTTTTTGTAGTTTTTACCTTTTTTTTAGTTTTTTTAGTTTTTTTTTACTTATGACCTGGTCGTCATTTATACTCCCTGTGTCCCGGTCGTCATTTTTGTCCCGGTGCTTTGTTGATTGCTAATCGAACATTCCTTTTGTCCCGGTCGCTTTCTCTTTGAGTGTCGTCATTTATATTCCCTATGTGCCGGTGTCCCGGTCGTCATTTGTGTCCCGATGTCCCGGTCTGAAATTTCGTCAATTGAAAACATGACGTCAGTAAACACACAAACATGACGTCACCCGACAGACAGACCCACACACACACAGACAACTTATTTATATATATATAGATTGTTCCGAGTTTTCATCCGTCACGATGTCTAAGATTGAAAAGGATAAAGTGCAACTGGATGCAAAGTCAATTTATGTTTTTAACGACGTAAAACTTGTGAATATACAACATTCTTCGCTTCCCCATTGTCTCTGCATATAAATAGATTGTCAGGTTTACCGACTCTTGAACATGCAACATATAATTGTCCATGGGAAAAACAATCCATATTCAGATCTATACCTCATGATTTTAATGATTGCCCTTGAGCTTTGTTGATGGTGATTGCTAATCGAACATTGCCTGTGTCCCCGTCGTCATTTATATATCCCCCCTGTGCCCCCGGCGTCAACGTTGTAGTTGTGTCCCTGCGTCCCGGTCGTCATTTATATTCCCTGTGTCCCGGTCGTCATCCCGGTATACATTCGTTTTTGAATTGGTATATGATGAAATAAATTTTTAATTTTTTCCCTTTTTTTCTTTTTAGTTTTCTTTTATTGGTTTTTACCTTTTTTTAGGTTTTTTAGTTTTTTTCTTTTTAGTTTTTTTGAAGCTTTTATCTTTTTAGTTTTTTTTTATCTTATTTATATTTTTTTAGTTTTCTTTTTCTCCTTTATTTTTCAGTTTTTTTCCTTTTTTTAGTTTTTTTCTTTTTTAGTTCTTTTAGTTTTTACCTTTTTAGTTTTTTTTAGTTTTTTAAGTTTTTTAGCTTTTTTTAGTTTTTTTTATTAGTTTTTAGTTTATTTTATGGTGTTTTCCTTTTTTTAGTTTTTTTTAGTTTTTTACCTTTTTTTAGTTTTTTTAGTTTTTAAGCTTTTTAGATTTTTTTATTTTTTTTCTTTTTAGTTTTTTTTGTAGTTTTTACCTTCTTTAGATTTTTGCTTCTTTTATATTAATGCTAAAGCCAAAGTTCGAACCTGGAACCTCTTGAACCTGGAACATAACGCCTTGTCAACTCAGCTACATCGGCTTGAATACATTCGTTTTTGAATTGGTATATGATGAAATAATTCAGACGTCATATAATATGATGAAAAAAAATTTTAGTTTTTTTTTTCCTTTTTTTCTTTTTACTTTTTTTGTAGTTTTTATCTTTTTTACTAGCTGTTGTGGTGGCGCGAAGCGCCACCCCAACAACTAGTTGGTGGGGCGCTTCGCGCCCCCCAAAGCCCACCCGCGCGCGTAAGTCGTTACGCGCAATATTAGTTACGCGCCATTGTAGTTGTGTCCCTGTGTCCCACCTGTGAATATAGATAGATTTATATATGTGTTTCAAACTACGTAAACCTTGCGAATATACAACATTCTTGGCTTTCCCATTGTCTGTGCATATACAAAGCCTTATGTACTAATAATGACGTCATATGCAAACGCTCTTTTTACAAACAAACAAACATGCATACACACAACTCGTTTTTATATAGATAGATAGATAGATAGATACAATACAAATTAACTGCGTAAAACTTGCGAATATACAACATTCTTCGCTGTCAAATTGTCGCTGCATATAAATAGATTGTCAGGTTTACCGACCCTTGAACATGCAACGTACAATTGTCCATGGGAAAAACAATCAGTATTAAGATCTATACCACATTTTTCTAATGAAATGTGGCAGGATGAAGAAAATTATATTTTAAAATGCCGTGATTTGTTTCACCAATACGTCGTTGATATGTATGCTAAAATTGAATCAGAACGTTTGCTATATATCCGCCTGAATCAGACCAAGCTCCGCTCTGAACAATACATTCATTTGCGAGATGCAGTTGTAAATGACGGTAATACCACAAACGTGGGAAGATTAACAATTTTACCTTCGTTATATGCTGGCAGTCCCCGTCATATGCATGAATATGCTCAAGATGCTATTGCGTATGTTCGTCTCTATGGTCGTCCAGATTTATTTATTACATTTACATGTAATCAATCTTGGGACGGGATATAGCAGCTTTTACTTCAAGGACAATCGGCGGTTCATAGACATGACATTACGGCCCGTGTCTTCCGGCAAAAGTTGAAATCACTGATAAACTACATAGTACAACTTGAAGTGTTTGGGTGTACTCAGTGGAATGGCAAAAACGAGGTTTGCCACACGCACATATACTAATCTGGCTACATAATTGTTATGGCACACGTTTGTTATGACGTCATCGTCATAACAAACATGACGACAACTAACTTCATGACAACATGACGACATGATGACATGACGTCACTCGACAGACAGACAGACAGAGACATCCACAGACAACTTATTTTTATATATATACTAGCTGTTAGGGTGGTGCTTCGCGCCACCCCAACACCTAGTTGGTGGGGCACTTCGCGCCCCCCCAAGCCCCCCCGCGCGCGTAAGTCGTTACGCGCCATATTAGTTACGCGCCATTGTAGCTGTGTCCCTGTGTCCCACCTGTGAATAGAGATAGATATAAATATATATTTTTAACTACGTGAAACATGCGAATATACAATATTCTTCGCTGTCCCAATGTCTGTGCATATAAATAGCATTTATATTTATATGTCTGTGCATATACAAAGCCTTATGTACTAATAATGACGTCATATGCAAACGCTCTTTTTACAAACAAACAAACATGCATACACACAACTCGCTTCGCGCAACCCCAAAAGCTAGTTGGTGGGGCGCTTCGTGCCCCCCAAATCCCCCCCCCCCCCCGCGCGCGTAAGTCGTTACGCGCCATATTAGTTACGCGCCATTGTAGTTGTGTCCCACCTGTGAATAGAGATATATATAAATATATATTTTTAACTACGTAAAACATGCGAATATACAACATTCTTCGCTGTCCCATTGTCTGTGCATATAAATAGCATTTATATTCCCTGTGTCCCGGTCGTCATTTGTGTCCTAGTGTCCCAGTTTGTATTTTCTCTTTGAGTGTCCCGGTCGTCATTTATATTCCCTGTGTCCCAGTGTCCCGGTTGTCATTTGTGTCCCGGTCTGTAATTTCTATTCAAACAATCCATGTGTCTCAGTCGTCAATTATATATCCCGCCTGTGCCCCCGGCGTCCCCGTTGTAGTTGTTTCCCTGCATCCCGATCGTCATTAATATTCCCGGTCGTGATTTGTGTCCGGGTGTCCCAGTCTGTAATTTTTCTTTGAGGTTCCTGGTCGTCATTTATATTCCCTCTGTGTCGGTCGTCATTTGTGTCCCGGTCTGTAATTTATCTTTGAGTGTTTTTCTTTTTAGTTTTTTAGTTTTTACATTTTTTCAGTTTTTTTTTCTTCTTTATTTTTCAGCGTCACTATGAAGTACATATCGCCGAACCTTTGTTTTTTAACTTAAATCTGGTAGGCATTGATGACCTTATCCAAGTCAAAATCCCAAACCCAATCATCATCGCTATCATTTTCAGTTTTGATATGTTTTGACTCTCGCTTTCCTGGTGGATTTTCATCTAACTGCGCGGTTTTGTGTTCTTTAGCCGCGAGCCTGTTTTCTTGCTGTTCTTGTGATTCCTCGGCACGCTTTCTTTTCTTACTTTCTCTATCAGCAGCAAGTTTTTTGGCATAGACTCTTTGAGCAGCTTCCTCGGCTGTTGCCATTGTAGGTTCTTCAGTCATTTTACAATTAAACATTTTTCCGTGAACGCATGTCTTAAATACCATTAATGACGTCACCGTCATAGCAAAAATGACGACAACTAACTTCATGACGTCAGTTGACACAGAAACATGACGTCACCTGACAGACAGACACACAGACAGACAAATTATTTTTATTTATATATATATATATATATATATATGTTTTTAACTACGTAAAACTATTGAATATACAACATTCTTCGCTGTCCCATTGTCTGTACATATAAATATATTGTCAGGTTGAACATGCAACATATAATTGTCCATGGGAAAAACAATCCGTATTCAGATCTATACCTCATTATTCTAATGATTGCCCTTGAGCTTTGTTGATGGTGATTGCTAATCAAACATTCCTTGTGTCCCCAAGCCCTCCCCCCTCCGCACGCGTAAGTCGTTACGCGCCATATTAGCTACGCGCCTTTGTAGTTGTGTCCCTGAGTCCCACCTGTGAATATAGATAGATAAAATAACACTTTACCAACTCAGCTTCTTCGGCTTGAATACATTCGTTTTTGACTTTGTATATGATGAAATAATTCAGACGTCATATGCGGACAGACAGACAGACACACAAAGAAACAACATATTTTTTCTTAAATACTTATAATGACGTCATATACTAAGCATCGTCATAACAAACATGACGACAACTAATTTCATGACGACATACAGCTCAATCCTTATAATGACGTCAGGCGACAGACAGACAAACAACTTATTTTTATATAGATAGATATATATATATATATATATATATATATTATATATATATATATATATATATATATATATATATATATATATATATATATATATATATATATATATATATATATATATATATATATATATATATATATATATATATATATTGTGATTCCTCGGCACGCTTTCTGTTCTTACTTTCTCTATCAGCCGCAAGCCTGTTTTCTTGCTGTTCTTGTGATTCCTCGGCACATTTTCTTTTCTTACTTTCTCTATCAGCCGCAATTTTTTTGGCATAGACTCTTTGAGCAGCTTCCTCGGCTGTTGCCAATGTAGGTTCTTCAGTCATTTTACAATTAAACATTTTTCTGTCCACGATCTTCATAAAATTAAAAATTTGTGTCTGAACGATTTTCTTAAATACCTTTAATGACGTCATCGTCAAAACAAACATGACGACAACTAACTTCATGACGACATGACGACATGATGAAATGACGTCACTCGACAGACTCACAGACAATTTATTTTGCCATTGTAGGTTCTTCAGTCATTTTACAATTAAACATTTTTCTGTCCACGATCTTCTTACAATTAAAAATTTGTCTTTGAACGATTTTTTTAAATACCTTTAATGACGTCATCGTCATAACAAACATGACGACAACTAACTTCTTGACAATGACATGACGTCACTCGACAGGCCCAAAGACAACTTATTTTATATATATATATATATATATATATATATATATATATATATATATATATATATATATATATATATATATATATATATATATATATATATATATATATATATATATATATATATATATATATATATATATATATATATATATATATATATATATATATATATATATATATATAATATATATATATATATATATATATATATATATATATATATATATATATATATATATATATATATATATATATATATATATAAATAAATTGTCTGTGTGTGGATCTGTGGATCTGTGGATCAGGTGACGTCACACTAAATTATTTCACACTAATACAAAAGAAGAAAAAAACTAAAAAAGGTAAAAACTACAAAAAAAACTAAAAAGAAAAAAAAACTAAAAAAGCTAAAAAACTAAAAAAAACTAAAAAAAGGTAAAAATCTAATAACTAAAAAAAAAACTGAAAAAAAAAAGGCAAAAACTACAAAAAAAATAAAAACTAATAAAAAAACTAAAAAAGCTAAAAAACTAAAAAAACTAAAAAAAACTAAAAAAAGGTAAAAAACTAAAAAAAACTAAAAACTAAAAAAGAAAAAAACTAAAAAAAAGGAAAAAACTGAAAAATAAAAGAGAAAAAGAAAACTAAAAAAATATGAATAAATATATATAAAAATAAGTTGTTTGTGGGTTATGTCTGTCTGTTTGTCTGTCGAGTGACGTCGTGTTTGTCCGCATATGACGTCTGAATTATTTCACACTAATACAAAAGAAGAAAAAAAACTAAAAAAGGTAAAAACTACAAAAAAAACTAAAAAGAAAAAAAACTAAAAAAGCTAAAAAACTAAAAAAAACTAAAAAAAGGTTAAAAAACTAAAAACTAAAAAAAACTGAAAAAACTAAAAAAAGGCAAAAACTAAAAAAAAAAACTAAAAACTAATAAAAAAACTAAAAAAGCTAAAAAACTAAAAAAACTAAAAAAACTAAAAAAAGGTAAAAAACAAAAAAAACTAAAAACTAAAAAAGAAAAAACTAAAAAAAAGGAAACAACTGAAAAATAAGAGAAAAAGAAAACTAAAAAAATATTAATAAATATAAAAAATATAAATATAAATATAATATAAATTAGCAATCAACAAAGCACCGAGACACAAATGACGACCGGGACACAGGGAGTATAAATGACGACCAGGACATAAGTAAAAAAAAAACTAAAAAAACTAAAAAAATGGTAAAAACTACAAAAAAACTAAAAACTAATAAAGAAACTAAAAAATCTAAAAATCTAAATAAACTAAAAAAGAAAAAAAAGAAAAAAGGAAAAAAATAAAGGAGAAAAACAAAACTAAAAAACGAATGTATATACAGACCGGGACACCGGGATACAAATGACGACCGGGACACAGGGAATATAAATGACGACCGGGACACAGGGACACAACTACAATGGGGACGCCGGGGGGCACAGGGGGATATAAATGACGACCGGGACACAAGGAATATAAATGACGCCCGGGACACTCAAAGAGAAATCACAGACTGGAACACCGGGACACAAATGACGACCGGGACACAGGGAATATAAATGACGACCGGGACACAGGGACATAACTACAAAGGGGACGCCGGGGTGCACAGGGGGATATATAAATGACGATGGCGACTCAGGGAATGGTCGATTAGCAATCACCATCAACAAAGCTCAAGGGCAATCATTAGAATCATGAGGTATAGATCTGAATACGGATTGTTTTCCCATGGACCATTATATGTTGCATGTTCAAGAGTCGGTAAACCTGAAAATCTATTTATATGCACAGACAATGGGACAGCAAAGAATGTTGTATATTCGCAAGTTTTACGTAGTTAAAAACATATATATATATTTATATATATATATATATATATATATATATATATATATATATATATATATTCACAGGTGGGACATAGGGACACAACTACAATGGCGCGTAACTAATATGGCGTGTAACGACTTACGCGCGCGGGGGGGCTTGGGGGGGGCGCGAAGCGCCCCCACCAACTAGGTGTTGGGGTGGCGCGAAGCGCCACCCCAACAGCTAGTATATATATATATATATATATATATATATATATATATATATATATATATATAGTATATATATATATATATATATATATATATATATATATATATATATATATATATATATATATATATAATATATAATAATATAATAATAATATAATATAATAATATATAAAGATATATAAAGAACATATAAAGAAGATAGATGTCAGGACCTAACCTGACACCCACTAAATCTTTAATAATATACTCGAAGGATCCAATACCAAATAAAGTTACTATTGGTCCGCTAAGTTTTTCTTTCAGGCCATGGGCACCAAAACCTAGAAGGTGTAGTAGCTGCCAATTACTTGGATATACGAAAGATGTATAGCACACAGACTTGTGAAAAATGTGCCAGCAAAGGCCACTCAGTTGAAAATTGTAGCAAAAATAAATCCCCGGGGCGACAGTAATCGAAAAATCAAAAGAATGGTTTGGAAAAATAAATAATGCTAAAAAAATACTCAGCTCAAAGAAAATGCGTCTAAAACTTCTCAAAATTGGCCTGAGATTGAAAAATACGCCACTGTAACTGTCATAATTGATAGCCCTTATTAAGGCCACTCAGTTGAAAATTGTAGCAAAAATAAATCCCCGGGGCAACAGTAATCAAAAAATCAAAAGAATTGTTTGGAAAAATAAATAATGCTAAAAAAATACTCAGCTCAAAGAAAATGCGTCTAAAACTTCTCAAAAATGGCCTGAGATTGAAAAATACGCCACTGTAACTGTCATAATTGATAGCCCTTATTAAGGCCACTCAGTTGAAAATTGTAGCAAAAATAAATCCCCGGGGCAACAGTAATCAAAAGATCAAAAGAATTGTTTGGAAAAATAAATAATGCTAAAAAAATACTCAGCTCAAAGAAAATGCGTCTAAAACTTCTCAAAAATGGCCTGAGATTGAAAAATACGCCACTATAACTGTCATAATTGATAGCCCTTATTAAGGCCACTCAGCTGAAAATTGTTGCAAAAATAAATCAAGTGCAGAAACTGTCACAGCAGAAAACACTTTAGTTGGGATAAAACTGCCCAAAGTATAAGCGACTCCTTAAAATTAGTAAAATTTCTTCCACTAGTCAAGTTCCGTTGAGAGAAGCAAAAACGACATATGCTGAAATAGCAAGAACAGGAAAAGAAAGACCAAAGACATTTCAAAAAAGCAATGCATCAGAAAGTTCACCTCCGGAAAAGGCTCACCTAGAAATAAATGCAACTATACAAATCCAAAAAGTATTAAAGCTCCTTACACTTACGATAAAAATAGCTTAATAACCAAATGTAAATAAAAACCTGAAGATTGAATAAATTAAAAGAGCTGCTGAAAAAATTTCCCGGAATGACCTAGTTTTGACGAAACAGAAAGCGAAATGGAAGAAGTTTTTTCACCAGAAACCGGGAATTATTCAAGGGACTAGCCATATTAACCAAAATAATAGCGTCACTAGAAACAGCAGAACGAAATATTTGCAAGTAGACTGCAACAATTTGGAAAACTGAAAATAAATTGCATTCAAGAAGATGTTGAAGTGATGAAAACTTTAAAATACTGTGTGTACAGGAAGCGCCACCCCAACAGCTAGTATATATATATATATATATATATATATATATATATATATATATATATATATATATATATATATATATATATATATATATATATATATATATATATATAAAAATAAGTTGTCTGTCTGTCTGTGGATCTGTGGATCTGTGGATCAGGTGACGTCATGTTTCGGCTGACGTCATGAAATTAGTTGCCGTTTTTTTTGCTTAGAAGGTGACGTCATTCAAGTTATATAAGACATATGTTCGCGTAGAAATCTATTAATGTTTAAGTTTACAATGACTGATGAAGATGCTCAAAGAGTCTATGCCAAAAAACTTGCTGCTGATAGAGAAAGTCAGAAAAGAAAGCGTGCCGAGGAACTACCAGAGCAACGCGAAAGCAGACTTGCTGCTAAAAGAGAAAGTGAAAAAAGAAGGCGTGCCGAGGAATCAAAAGACCAGCAGGGAAACAGGCTTGAGGCTGATAGAGAAAGAAAGAACAGAAAGCATGCCGAGGAACTACCAGAGCAACGCAGAAGCAGACTTGCTGCTAAAAGAGAAAGTGAAAAAAGAAGGCGTGCCGAGGAATCAAAAGACCAGCAGGGAAACAGGCTTGAGGCTGATAGAGAAAGAAAGAACAGAAAGCATGCCGAGGAACTACCAGAGCAACGCAGAAGCAGACTTGCTGCTAAAAGAGAATGTGAAAAAAGAAGGCGTGCCGAGGAATTACAAGAACAGCAAGAAATCAGGCTTGCTAATGATAGAGAAAGTAAGAAAAGAAAGCGTGCCGAGGAATCACAAGAACAGCAAGAAATCAGGCTTGCTGCTGATAGAGAAAGTAAGAAAAGAAAGCGTGCCGAGGAATTACAAGAACAGCAAGAAATCAGGCTTGCTGCTGATAGAGAAAGTAAGAAACTTATTCCTAATAAGTGGAGATGAAAAGGTGAAGCCGGGTAACGAAAAAATCGGTCAAGTGGACAGATTTTTTTTTCAGATTATTTGACATTCGTAGGAGAAAATAGATTATTCGTTTTTAGGTTAAAATGTAGCCATTTGAAAATAAAATAAGTTTTTCTTCCTCTTTTTTTAGGTTTTTGCCGAATCTGAAACGCCAGTAGAGAGGATCCGCAATTTTTATGATTATATTGAATCTTATTTGATGATAGAGACAGTTGGCTCGCCCCAAACAAGGAAAATTTACCTGTTTTAAGTTATTCATGTTCATCATATTGCGTTCACAAGCATTCTAACCGTAATAATAAAACTAAAAATTGAGTGAAGTATTTGGAGTGATGTGTTACCGAAAAACATAGCGGTACACCATGTGATCTTAAAATGTATGGTTAAAAACGGCTTCAAAATTGTGAAAATAGTCAAGGCACTACAATTTAATTAAAAGGTTATATTAGAAGACTAACTGTTGGGGTGGCGCTTCGCGCCACCCTAACACCTAGTTGATGGGGCGCTTCGCGCCCCCCAAGCCCCCCCCCCCGTTCGCCTAAGTCATTACGCGCCATATTAGTTACCCACCACTGTAGTTGTGTCCCTGTGTCATATAAACAGATTGTCAGGTTTACTGACTCTTGAACATGCAACATATAATTGTCCATGGGAAAAACAATCCGTATTCAGATCTATACCTCATTATTCTAATGATGTGTCCCTGTGTCCCGGTCGTCATTTATATTCCCTGCGTCCCGGTCGTCATTTGTGTCCCGGTGTCCCAGTTTGTAATTTCTCTTTGAGTGTCCTGGTCGTCATTTATATTCCCTGTGTCCCGGTCGTCATTTGTGTCCCGGTATGTAATTTCATCAGTTGACAAACATGACGTCAGTCGACAAAAAACTTCATGACGCATACAGCTCAATCCTTATAATGACGTCAGTCGACAAACATGACGTCAGTCGACACACACATGACGTCACTCGACACACACACACGCACACACACACACAGACAACTTATTTTTATATATATACTAGCTATTGGGGTGGCGCTTCGCGCCACCCCAACACCTAGTTGGTGGGGGCGCTTTGCGCCCCCCAAGCCCCCCCGCACGCGTAAGTCGTTACGCGCCATGTTATTTAAGCGCCATTGTAGTTGTGTCCCTATGTCCCACCTGTGATATATATATATATATATATATATATATATATATATATATATATATATATATATATATATATATATATATATATATATATATATATATATATATATATATATATATATATATATATATGTTTTTAAATACGTAAAACTTGCGAATATACAACATTATTTGCTGTCCCATTGTCTGTGCATATAAATAGATTGTCAGGTTTACCGACTCTTGAACATGCAACATATAATGGTCGATGGGAAAACAATCCGTATTCAGATCTATACCTCATGATTCTAATGATTGCCCTTGAGCTTTGTTGATGGTGATTGCTAATCGACCATTCCCTGTGTCGCCGTCGTCATTTATATATCCCCCTGTGCCCCCCGGCGTCCCCGTTGTAGTTGTGTCCCTTTGTCCCGGTCGTCATTTATATTCCCTGTGTCCCGGTCGTCATTTGTGTCCCGATGTCCCAGTCTGTGATTTCCCTTTGAGTGTCCCGGGGGTCATTTATATTCCTTGTGTCCCGGTGTCCCGGTCGTCATTTGTGTCCCGGTGTCCCGGTCTGTATATACATTCGTTTCTGAATTGGTCTTTTTTTTAGTTTTTAGTTTTTCACCTTTTTGTGGGAATTTTTAGTTATACCTCATGATTCTAATGATTGCTCTTGAGCTTTGTTGATGGTGATTTCTAATCAAACATTCCCTGTGTCCCTGTCGCCATTTATATATCCCCCTGTGCCCCCCGGTGTCCCCGTTGTAGTTGTGTCCCTGTGTCCCGGTCGTCATTTATATTCCCTGTGTCCCGGTCGTAATTTGTATCCCAGTGTCCCGGTCTGTATATACATTCGTTTTTGAAATGGTATATGATGAAATAAATTTTTGTATTTTTCCCCTTTTTTTCTTTTTAGTTTTTTTTGGTTTTTACTTTTTTTAGTTTTTTTAGTTTTTTTCTTTTTCTTTTTAGTTTTTTTTATTTTTATTTTTTTTTAGTTTTGTTTTTCTCCTTTATTTTTCTTTTTTTTTTTCTTTTTTTATTTTTTTTTCTTTTTTAGTTTTTTAGTTTTTTAGCTTTTTTAGTTTTTTAATTAGTTTTTAGTTTTTATTTTCTTTTTAGTTTTTTTTGTAGTTTTTACCTTTTTTTTGTTTTTTTAGTTTTTTTTACTTATGTCCTGGTCGTCATCTATACTCCCTGTGTCCCGGTCGTCATTTGTGTCCCGGTGCTTTGTTGATGGTGATTGCTAATCAAACATTCCTTGTGTCCCGGTCGCTTTCTCTTTGAGTGTCCCGGTCGTCATTTGTATTCCCTATTTGTGTCCCGATGTCCCGGTCTGTAATTTTGTCAGTCGAAAACTTGACGTCACTCGACAGACACACACACACACAGACAACTTATTTTTATATATATAGATTTACAGAAATATTTGTCAAGAAATAATAGAATCCAAATCCAAAATTAAACAAAAAAATATAAACTTATTTCAAACTTTACTTTTTGGAAAATCTTCAAATTTGTTCGTAAATGTAGCAGATGCAATTTATTTACGAGAACCGAAGAGTTCGTATGGATTACTGAAGATGAAAATTTTACTTCGTATACGATTGTTCCACTAGGCATGGTACTCTTAAACGGGAGAAAAAAACTGTTAAGCTCAGTAAAAATATAGCAGTGGATAGTTCCAAGATGGGAATAGCCAAAATGATCATGTTAGACTTTTCTTATGGTGTAGTTAGGATAAAACGGCCTTAGGAGGGGGAGACACAGACTTGCTTCTTTTAAAAGTGAAAAAAAGAGTTTCTGGTAAAGGGTGAAGTCATCTGTTCCAACATGGACTAGAATAATTCAGAGGTGAAGGTCTTCCTGGGTCTCTCTTCCTGCTCCAAATCAACTTTCATATTTAAGATCAGAAAAAGAGCAAGTAATACTTTCCATAGTCTACTTTATTAAGAAATAATATTAGAAATCAGAAAATTGTTAACGGGTGCACCAACACACTATGCTAATTATGATAAATTATAATTATTTATAATTATTATAATAATTGTAATTATAATATGATTATAATAATAATTATAATATAATTATAATATAATAATTATAATAATATATATATAATAATAATATAATATAATAATAATCTATATATATAAAAATAAGTTGTCTGTGTGTGGATCTGTGGATCTGTGGATCAGGTGACGTCACACTAAATTATTTCACACTAATACAAAAGAAGAAAAAAACTAAAAAAGGTAAAAACTACAAAAAAAACTAAAAAGAAAAAAAAACTAAAAAAGCTAAAAAACTAAAAAAAACTAAAAAAAGGTAAAAATCTAATAACTAAAAAAAAAACTGAAAAAAATAAAAAAAGGCAAAAACTACAAAAAAAATAAAAACTAATAAAAAAAACTAAAAAAGCTAAAAAACTAAAAAAACTAAAAAAAACTAAAAAAAGGTAAAAAACTAAAAAAAACTAAAAACTAAAAAAGAAAAAAACTAAAAAAAAGGAAAAACTGAAAAATAAAAGAGAAAAAGAAAACTAAAAAAATATGAATAAATATATATAAAAATAAGTTGTTTGTGGGTTATGTCTGTCTGTCTGTCTGTCGAGTGACGTCGTGTTTGTCCGCATATGACGTCTGAATTATTTCACACTAATACAAAAGAAGAAAAAAAACTAAAAAAGGTAAAAACTACAAAAAAAACTAAAACGAAAAAAAACTAAAAAAGCTAAAAAACTAAAAAAAAAATAAAAAAAGGTAAAAAACTAAAAACTAAAAAAAACTGAAAAAACTAAAAAAAAGGCAAAAACTAAAAAAAAAAACTAAAAACTAATAAAAAAAATAAAAAAGCTAAAAAACTAAAAAAACTAAAAAAACTAAAAAAAGGTAAAAAACAAAAAAAAACTAAAAACTAAAAAAGAAAAAACTAAAAAAAAAGGAAAAAACTGAAAAATAAGAGAAAAAGAAAACTAAAAAAATATTAATAAATATAAAAAATATAAATATAAATATAATATAAATTAGCAATCAACAAAGCACCGAGACACAAATGACGACCGGGACACAGGGAGTATAAATGACGACCAGGACATAAGTAAAAAAAAACTAAAAAAACTAAAAAAAATGGTAAAAACTACAAAAAAACTAAAAACTAATAAAAAAACTAAAAAATCTAAAAATCTAAATAAACTAAAAAAGAAAAAAAAGAACAAAGGAGAAAAACAAAACTAAAAAACGAATGTATATACAGACCGGGACACCGGGATACAAATGACGACCGGGACACAGGGAATATAAATGACGACCGGGACACAGGGACACAACTACAATGGGGACGCCGGGGGGCACAGGGGGATATAAATGACGACCGGGACACCGGGACACAAGGAATATAAATGACGCCCGGGACACTCAAAGAGAAATCACAGACTGGAACACCAGGACACAAATGACGACCGGGACACAGGGAATATAAATGACGACCGGGACACAGGGACATAACTACAAAGGGGACGCCGGGGTGCACAGGGGGATATGTAAATGACGATGGCGACTCAGGGAATGGTCGATTAGCAATCACCATCAACAAAGCTCAAGGGCAATCATTAGAATCATGAGGTATAGATCTGAATACGGATTGTTTTCCCATGGACCATTATATGTTGCATGTTCAAGAGTCGGTAAACCTGAAAATCTATTTATATGCACAGACAATGGGACAGCAAAGAATGTTGTATATTCGCAAGTTTTACGTAGTTAAAAACATATATATATATATATATATATATATATATATATATATATATATATATATATATATATATATATATATATATATATATATATATATATATATATATATATATATATATATATATATATATATATATACTAGCTGTTGGCACCAACACCTAGTTGGTGGGGGCGCTTCGCGCCCCCCCCAAGCCCCCCCGCGCGCGTAAGTCGTTACGCGCCATATTAGTTACGCGCCATTGTAGTTGTGTCCCTATGTCCCACCTGTTAGCTTTTTAGCTTTTTTAGTTTTTTATTAGTTTTTAGTTTTTTTTTCTTTTTAGTTTTTTTGTAGTTTTTACCTTTGTTTAGTTTTTAATTTTTTTTTACTTATGTCCTGGTCGTCATTTATACTCCCTGCGTCCCGGTCGTCATTTGTGTCCCGGTGCTTTGTTGATGGTGATTGCTAATCGAACATTCCTTGTGTCCCGGTCGTCATTTATATTCCCTATGCCTATGTGCCGGTGTCCCGGTCGTCATTTGTGTCCCGATGTCCCGGTCTGTAATTTCGTCAGTCGAAAACATGACGTCAGTCGACACAGAAACATGACGTCACCTGACAGATCCACAGACAGACAAATTATTTTTATATATATAGATATATATATAAATATATATATATATTTTCTTTTTAGTTTTTT
Organism: Artemia franciscana; assembly: GCF_032884065.1. Lineage (NCBI taxonomy): Eukaryota > Metazoa > Arthropoda > Branchiopoda > Anostraca > Artemiidae > Artemia > Artemia franciscana. The sequence continues at coordinate 12,458 of NW_027063338.1, read as the reverse complement.
TGTAGTTTTTACCTTTTTTAGTTTTTTTCTTCTTTTGTATTAATGCTAAAGCCAAGGTTCAAACCTGGAGCCTCTCGGACCTAGAACCTGAAACGTAACGCTTTACCAGCTCAGCTACTTCGGCTTGAATACATTCGTTTTGAGCAGCTTCCTCGGGTGTTGCCATTGTAGGTTCTTCAGTCATTTTACAATTAGAAATTTCTCTTTCAACGGTCTTCTTACAATTAAAAATTTGTCTTTGAACGATATTCTTAAATACCTGTGTCCTGGTCGTCATTTTTATTCCCTGTGTCCCGGTCGTCATTTGTGTCCCGGTGTCCCAGTCTGTAATTTTTCTTTGAGTGTCCCGGTCGTTATTTATATTCCCTCTGTCCCGGTCGTCATTTGTGTCCCGGTCTGTAATTTCTCTTTTGAGTGTTTATTCTTTTTAGTATTTTTTAGTTTTTTACATTTTTTTTTTCAGTTTTCTTTTTCTTCTTTATTTTTCACCTTCACTATGAAATACATATCGCCGAACCTTTGTTTTTTTAACTAAAATCTGGTAGGCATTGATGACCTTATCCAAGTCAAAATCCCAAACCCAATCATCATCGCTATCATTTTCAGTTTTGATATGTTTTGACTCTCGCTGTCCAGGGGGATCTTCATCTAACTGCGCGGTTTTGCGTTCTTTAGCCTCAAGCCTGTTTCCTTGCTGTTCTTTTGATTCCTCGGCACGCTTTCTTTTCTGACTTTCTCTATCAGCAGCAAGTTTTTTGGCATAGACTCTTTGAGCATCTTCATCGGCTTTTGCCATGGTAAGTTCATCAGTCATTGTAAACTTAAACATTAATAGATTTCTACGTGAACATATGTCTTAAATATCTTCAATGACGTCACCGTCAAAGCAAAAATGACGACAACTAATTTCATGACGTCAGCCGACACAGAAACATGACGTCACCTGATCCACAGACAGACAGACAACTTATTTTTATATATATAGATAGATAAGATATAATCTGGCGTAACAGACATAGTGTAACAGACATAAAAGACAGACAACTTATTTATATATATATAGATTTTTATGTATATGGATACAGTTTCTTCTTTAGTTTTTTTTCTTTTTAGTTTTTCTTTTTTTTTTAGTTTCTTCTTTTTATTGATTTGTTTTCTTCAATTTGTCAATGTTCATTCTAACATTGACACTTGGAAAAATCTTTACGTGCCAAGTATGCTAAAGCTCCAACAATTTATATTAAACCTCAAAATTGGGGTATCTGTTTTAAGGTTTTCGAATTACTTTAATCTATTGTAAAAATATATTGAAATATTTGTGGAATTCCCAGTTTTTTTTAGTTTTTTCTTTTTTTTTAGTTTTTTAGCTTTTTTTAGTTTTTTTTTAGTTTTATATCTTTTTATTTATTTACATTTTTTCTTTTTAGGTTTTGACTTTTTTAATTTTTTTAATTTTTAATTTTTTTTTAGTTTTTTTTTTTAATTTTTTTTTAGTTTTTTACCATTTTTCTTTTTTCGAATTACTTTAATCTATTGTCAAAATATTTCGAAATATTTATGCAATTTCCAGTTTTTACATTCTAGTTTGTTTTCTTTTATATATATAGAAGATATAATCTGGCGTAACGGACAGACAACTTATTTTTATATATATAGATATATATATATCTATATTCACAGGTGGGACACGGAGACACAACTACAATGGCGCGTAACTAATATGGCGCGTAACGACTTACGCGCGCGGGGGGGCTTGGGGGGGGCGCGAAGCGCCCCCACCAACTAGGTGTTGGGGTGGCGCGAAGCGCCACCCCAACAGCTAGTATACAATAATAATATATATTATCATAAAATAATATATAATAATATAATATAATAATATAATAATAATATAATATAATAATATAATAATATATAATTATAATAATTATTATGATAAATAAAACACTTTGTGTTAAATACCTAGCAATTTACTTATTAAAAGATAGAATTTACTCCTTGAAAATTGATAAGTGTGCATGAAAATTGATACTGGGAAAACTATTTGTTCTTGAGGCATAGTGCTCTTCTTTGGACACTATCTAGTTGAACTGATTATAAACCTAGGCTTAGTTAAAACAAAAATGAAAAAGTCTTTGAAAGAGGGGGAGCTATAGGGAGCAAATCCAACGTCAGACCAGGGAAGTTGCCACACCGACTGCCGCAGCTGAGACTTTCATAAAATAATGTATCAGATTAGATCTCTAGACATTGTTTAATAAAGTTATTATGTTTTAGTGTTTGTATTTTCTTTTTCTCTCCTATAAATTACTAAGAAATTTTTACATATCTATGAGTAAACTTTTTCCTAAGCTATTTTGTATGTGTTTACTTTAATCGTAACTTTTTAATGTATTATTTTGTAATAATGAAATTTTTTAGTATTTTAAGTATTTTTTGTCTTACACATGAGTTTTTAAAACTGTCTTTTTTCAATGTAAATAAATTTTATATATTTGTTAATACACAAATCGATTTTTTATTTAGTTGTTTCTCTGTATCGAATTGTAGAATATATACAAATTTTATGTCTATTTCAGAGTGATATTCTATTATTTGTCCTTGTCGAGAAAAACTTCAGTATTAATCAAAATATTTCAAAATCTTCATAAAAGATTTCACCTCGAGAACCGCATAAATATACACTATTGCTATAATTTTTGGCAGGGAGCATGTCAGAAAAAAAAATCTGTGGAACGTGTCAGAAAAAACAAAAAAAGATTTAGATTTATCAAAGATGTAGATCAAAGATGTAGATTTATCAAAGATTTTTAAAAAGATGTAGATTTATCAAGGAACTGTGTGTTTAAACAAGTTCACCACAATGCTGAATATATTACTGATGATTTAGCTGTGACTATTAACTATTCACAACGTGACAATGTGACACGTGATCACAACGTGACTATGTCACAATAATTGTTCACAACGTAACCGCATCATAAAGAAATTTATGCAACAATTGCCCTAAGCAATCTGTTCTATCAAAGTCCATATATTGAATGGTTATACCTCTGCCGTTAAACTCTACCCATTATATTGTAAACAAAATTTTTCATCATTAAAGTTAATTAAAACTTTAAATAATCAAATCTATCCGGGCATGACTAAATTCTTGTTTTTGGTCTATATTCAGGCACCGCTCTCAATCTGGATTGAAACCTAATAATTTGTAGGTCAGGACCGGGCGATTATAACCTCAGCCTGATGATTTATATGATGTAAGCAATGAATGAAGGAATGAATGAACTTTATTTTCCATTAAAAAAGACATAATGTCACTAGCGTAATAATAAAAGGAAAGACAGCAACAAAAAAAGTATTAAATAAGAAATGCACAAACAGATACAAGCAGAACAGCCAATGGACCATAATGTCGCAAAGCATCGCACGGTCTATTTTCCTTTAAACTCATACGAAACTTCTCTAGTCTTTTTTGAGCAACAATATACGGGTCCGGTATGTTACATAGGTTGATAATAGCTACGTCACAATCCTAAGGAGGCAAGACAAAAAGGAAATTATAAAAAGGTAGTAACAAAAAAAAACACTGTACGTTTATCCTTATCAGATAAGAGAATTGAAAAAGGAATAGAGCACCAACACCTTCGGTGTAACCACCACCAAAAATAGCTGGACCCTAATCCGTTGGCTGTATTAAGCTTTCGAAGATACAATCGTACAATAAGCTTTTTGGACTTTACTTGTAAAATCCCCTATCAACAAAAGACGAGTTGATTTAACATTACAACCAACAGGTAGACAGAGATGCACTATACTTGAAGAAGGTTTTATTATCTTGTCTTAAAGTTTTACTTCTGCATCAGAACCTTCTTTTACGATTGATGACAATAAACTCTGCTTTAGTCTCGTTGAAAGACAGACCTATTTTCTCATTTGAGCTTGCCAACGCCATAAAACTATCTTCAGAATGGTAAAAGACTATGGGATATATGATCGTAACATAACTGTATATTTTCCAGTGAAAAATAGAAAAAAACTTTTTGATTAAACTATGAAATCAGTTACATCAGAACAGGTGCGTGTTTTCTGTTTCGAGTAGATCAAAACCATTTCTTAGACAATCTATTCATAACAGTCTAGATCAAGAACTTATTGAACTTACTTCTGAATAATATTTGAATTTCACTGCAGGCAATATTGAATGGCCAAATGCAGTCCCCGTCCTTGCTTTACTCAAGAAGAAAACAACTCAAAAATAGAAATGGAAACATCTTTTTTTACACTTTCATTGCAAATAATCCCCCTTTTCTTAGGAATCTTTTTTCTAACCCAAGCCATAAAAAATGCCAAACCATACATATATACGGGTATTGAAGATTTTCTCACCCTACTGCAAATTTTTAAGATAATCTTACGACTATAATCAAAGAAAACAGAATATCTGATGCTCAGATACTTTTAACATTTCAAACAACATTTTGCCGTCTTGACAAACAAACACTGTATAGTAAAATTGGTCTCTATAAAATTTTATCAAAATACCTCAATGTCAAGAGAACAATTACCTGTGGAGGAAAGAACTTTAATGAAAGCATTAGATGTACTACCAGTGGTCTATCCTGAGCGAAGTTAAAGATATTGGATTATCTAAATGAAAACAATAGTGTTCAAATTGAGTGAACAGCCAGTCAAATTACAACATGCAAAACAGTTATAATCTTATTGGCCTGATAGCAGATATTTTCTGTAATCGTAAAAAGATCCTAGTATCTCACTTCAATATCTAAGTTATTTGCGCTCCTCAAGCTTTCCAAATGTACTTCTGGCTAACCTGCAAATTATAAAACAGTTAATACAATATCAAGACAAGGTAGATGAAAATAAATAAGACACCTTTTGAACAATGTTTGTGGGAACAAACACACCCAAATCAAATATCATTAATAATGATGGTAGCATTATGATTATCGCATTGACTCTTAGCAGTTAGAAATGTAAACGATAGCGCCTAGAAGCTAGTTTTAATTGGTCAAATACACGGAAAAGCAGCTGACACTTCGCTACGGATTTGCGTGCGAAATAAAACGTGACTTTGCAAATATTTGTGAGGTGGGCTAGTTAAAGGGCTCCTAGAGCGTTTCCTATGTGTCAAACATCCAAAAGAGTGCTTGAACGACTATTATAGATAGCGCAGTAGCGCTGTCTAAGGGATGATCGAAGAGGGCTCTTTGTAATAATATTTTTCACCAAGCCACTTTATTCACAAGGAATGTCGTTTGTCGTAAAACTTGTATTGAAGATATTTCTATTCATTAGTGTCGATAAATTCTCACTTCTCTCTATGATTATTAAGGTTTTAAACAAGAGTTGGCAAGCGCTAAGCGTCTCTTAATATCTTCTAAATGGTTGTCATTAGAGATAATGAATCTACCAGGATAAGTAAAATTTTTACCTTAAATTACCTTAAATCGCACTGGCCGGCGAATAAGGTTGGGTGAACATCCTGTAGATTCGCCGGTTGAGTGATGGAGGTGGAAGTGCGTTGTCTAGTTCCGTTGAGTAGATCCACTGGCCTCCCAGTGTAGTTTCCACTCCATCGCTGCCCAGTCTCGGTCAATTGCTTTTTTGAAGTTGTCAACAGTTTTGGACTGAACTGTTTCTTCACTAAGGGAATTCCACAGTGGAACAGCACGAGTTGAGAAGAAGTTGGAACGTTCTCTCCGTGAGCTTCTTTGTTGCTGGAGCTTCTTGGTGTGGCCCCGGGTGTGGCTAGAGAGCGACTTATTAAAAAGCTCTGGTGTGACACCATTCTCCAGCAGCTTGTGGGTCAGGATTGCATCTCCGCGTTTCCTCCTGTACGTCAGGGTTGGGAGCTTGAGTTTCTTGAGGCGTTCAGGGTACGAGAGGTTCTTACATTTGGTTGGTAGTTTTTGGCCAATTCTTTGCTGTTACCACCAGACTAGAGGCTTAAACTTCCTTGATTTTCTTGATTTCCATGAACAGAGTATGGTTTTTAGAAATGGAAGAGTTGAGGGTCATTCCGTAACAACTGGTGATTGACTGGATGTTGTCGGTCCGGGCTTAGAGACCATCAAATCTGTGATCTAATTGGTTTGTGTCATCTGCAAAGGTCAGTTTATCGATTGTTATTTCCCCGCTTAGGGAACACTACAAATTTTCAAGTAGTTGTAGGACAGCGGTAAGAAATAGATTAGACAGCTCTGGTGATAGTAAGTAGCTACGCTGCCCACCAGTGGATGTATCAAAGCTGTAGGCAAGGTCCGGTTCCTTCATAACACGGCTTCTAAGTTTTGAGTGCATATCTCTCATTAGTCAGACTTCGTTTCGTGGGACAGTAAGGTAAAGAAGAATGTACCATAGACTGTCTCTGTATATGAGGTCGGAAGCCTGCTGTGAGTCAATAAAAAGGTAAATAACGCTGCCTTAGATTTCAAGATATCTTTCCAAAATTAGACCAACCGTAAATATTTGATCGATGATTGACTTATTTGAGTGGACATCTGCTTGATACCTTTCAATAATAAAAGACAATGCTGGTTTTGTATGCTGCTCCGATGGTTCCCAAGCAACAGTGACAATTTTATTTATAAATCAATGTGGGTTTCATTATATACTATCAGTAGTTCCAATTCGAAGCTTCTGGGTCAGTTGCTTTGTTTGTCCTTATCCAATTGATGTTTAGTTCCAGTTCAAATCGAAGTGGGTACTGGCTTTGGTTACTAGCGATTATGGCTAATTAATACCAACGGTTGCGTAAATTTTGACGAGTCTATTTTACTCTTAAATGGTATTTTCCATCTTGCTTGGACTTTGCCTGTAGTTTGAATCTGGTAACCATTTTCACTAAAACAGAGATTGGCTTTAAACTCCCATTTTTTATTAGTTCTAGTGCCCTTCTTTACCTGAATTGTAAAATGCTCTTCTTTCTCTACTATTAACCAGGCCACTAACACGGAAAAATCTGATAGTGTACTCTCATTATCATTATCATTGTCAAACAGTAAATAATCAAGCTTGAGCTAGAGGTCTTACACTATGAAAATGGCTACTTTAAACTAAAAGGTGAAGGTTTGAAGATAATTTTCATCATGAAAAGTTTTAAGGTACAAGAAAAAAAAATTGGCCCTCGACTTGTAGTGACAGTAAAGGTAACTGGTTTATTAGCCTATAGATTAATTTTAAGTTAGCCTGTTGCATGAAATGAGTAAAGTTTCTGCTTATAAAATAAAGTAGGACATTGTATAAGTAGCCTAATAAAAGATTTAGTATTCAAATATATTAACTTTGCAATCGATAAAATTTGTATGCATTAGTTAAAATTTGCCTGATTATAAATACCCCCATCGGTCTTAAGGCTTTATTTTCTGAGTTAATATAGATAAAAATTGATTCTATCGCTTGTTGGAATATTAGGCTAAAAAAACTGCTATTGTCTCTGCTGAATCTTTTCCTCCTTCTCTTGATAATTACATATGACTCAAAACCAGACAGTATGCTTACTAATTTTGTTGGTTTAGGTTGTTTTTTTTTCTTTGTTTTTTTTGTCAAAGCCCTGTATCCTAACATTTGGGGGAAGAACCCAAAATTAACAACAGTAGTTATTCGCCTTGCGCAGTATTGAGATGCTAAGGAAAGGAAAGTCAGCAACTCAATTTTGATGGTAGGAGTTACAGTATTAGGAAATAACAGCATATGAGCAATAATGGTGAAGATTACGGCATTAGAATTTACAGTCCTTACCGGCAGTTCTGATCGCCTTTCTTGGCCCTTCAGCCAGGAAGTCTAATGGGGCGTTGGGGGCCAGCCATCCTGTGCTTTCCCACATCCTTCCTGGTTACCTTCCCCAGGTTTCTTAAGGTACCCATTTCGAGCTGGATCGACTCTGGCTGAGATTACAGAGTCAGGTCACTGACCCCCGTCCCAAACCAAATAATTGGGTGCACCAGGATTAGAACCCTTGCGAACAAAGGATCTTAAATCTGGCGCACCATTCCACTTGGCTACGACGGTTACTCACATGAGTAATGAAGTACTATATTTATACTTTATTAATTAAACAAATTATTTTTCCGGAAAGGCTATTGTATAAACAGTTTGCTTAACCCCACTTCACAATTATTTAAAATTTATGTGTTTGGTGATCTTGATTTAAGCAGCCGAACAGCCATCTACTTTCGCTTACGAAAAGTTTTGGAGAGACTGCGTAGCTTGGCATCGGTCCATCAGAAACACTGGTTAAGTCCCTAAAGTTAAGCAAATTATTTTAAAAGCAATAGTGAAGAAGACTGGAAAACATTTGAGGACGCTAAAATGCTAGAGGTAACGGTACATAAATTTGTTTAAATGGGCTATGATGTTTATTTAAAGTTTTAACTGAGGTTTTATTATTGAAATCTTTGCATGTAGTGGAGTTAGATGAAAGGGTAAGTTTGTGCATGTTCACTTAGACCTATTCTAGCCAGGAAGAATGTAACTACTTCACTTGGTGCCTTTTATGTTCTTTTTCTGAATTCATTAATTGCTTCTGGGGCAAATTGCATTTCAAGACCTTACAAGGGCCCTAAAAAGTAACTTATTACCTTTCTGTAGGCTAATTTAAAGGAATGTATTCACCTTACCTTAATCACCTTTATCCATCTGAGAGCTTTAAGGTCTTCCAGACCTGTAGTGCTCTTGAGTTGGTGACTGCCTCCACTGCTTCTTCTCCAAGTTGGTTTTGAAGGACTAGATAGAGGGAGCACTGACAGTTGAATCTCTCAGTTTATTCCAATGGTTTATGACTCTTCTGAAAAAGAATGGGCAAAATTCTAGTTAATTGACTTCTTTCTAACTTGGAAAGGGTTTAAGTTAGGTAAATGAAACTTTCAGGGGTGGGTCTACAGACTAAAGTATGTCCTGGGAAGGTATTTTGAAGTACCCACCTCCACTCCTTCTCCATTTAGAGGGCCCTGAAATTTGCCTACATGACAGGTCTATACCTATAAAATTTTGACAAAACAACATTTTACCTTAATTTTCAGTTACTAGGTGCTTTTCTCTGCCTTTAGTTCTGAAAATACAATTCCTGTTATTTGAGTAGAATTTTGAGCCATATCAATGGTTTTTTTCAAAATTTAGGAAATGTATTTGCATATCTTTAAAACCTCATAAAATGGAATGAGTAAAGTTATGAAGCTGAAAACAATTTTGTTGTACTTCAAAAAGCAGAACATCTATTTTGCAAGGTTTCACTTTTATAACACACATATTTTTAAAGGTCAGGGCCCTCTAGAGCAAGAAGGAGTGGAGGTAGTTGCTTCAATATACCTTCCCAGGACATACTTTAGTCTGTACATTCATCCCTGAAAGTTTCATTTTCCTAACATAAACTTTTTCTGAGATAGCAAGATGTCAATTAACTAGAATTTTACCAAAGAATGTTTGGTGAGTTTTCAATTGGGAGCTTGACCTTGGTAGCTTCTTGGAGTGTCCTCTTGTGTTTTGCTGGCTGGTACTGAGATTGCCACCAAAGATTGTTGACTTTTTGTTCTGCAGCTTGTAAGTAGGCATCATATTGCTGCACAAGCATCTGTAAACCAGAGTGGGTATTTTAAGGTACCTGAGGTGGCCCTCATATGAGGTTGATACTAGACTTCATATGCATTTTGTTGCCTGTCTCTGTATGTTTTCAATGAGCCTCATATCTTGTCAATAAGAAGGACCAGCAAAACATTGCTGGTCCTACAGACTACAAAAGGTATTGTTCCAAAGATATTATAGGTAGGCTATTTGTGCACAAAGGATTGGTAATTCTAACTGTAAAAAAAAAAAAAAAAAAAAAAAAAAAAAAAAAAAAAAAAAAAAAAAAAAAAAAAAATCAAGTTTCTTGTCTAGGTCATATAATCAAGTAATTATTGTAGATGAAGTGTCAACAAGAGATTGTCTTACAAATGGCTGTGATTAAAGTCTTAGTGTCTGGTATTAGACATTGCATTCCAATCAAAGATCATGACTGAGGTTGGACAGTGTCCAAGGACTGGACATCATACCTTTGATTCAGTCATTTTAAAGTTTATCTAATTCCAACCATTTTGTTTATGTTTACATTTAAGGGTATATTTTTGGTCAATGTTCCTGTTACCTGAACAATTGTTTAGGGCCATGAAACTATTGTTAATAGATGCATTTTGACTTTTGGAACATCTTTTCTCTCTTGCAAAACTACCAAACTCACTGTTATGGGGTTATTCCAGCCCAAATATTCTTGTATTTACACATATGATTGCTATCATTTCTGTTTTCATTGATTGGATATTTGAAATTGCAAATCTGTAATAGTTTAGAAACAAATTTGGGCTATTTATTTGCACATCAGGGGGATGGGGGTAAAGCATAGCATATATTAAATACATAAAACTAACCATTGCTGTATTTAATATATTCTATGCTTTACCCCCCCCCCCCCCCCCCTAATGTGCAAATATATAATAACTCCATAACAGTGAGTTTGTGGTAATTTTGCAAGAGAGAAAAGATGTTCCAAAAGTCAAAATGCATCTATTAACAATAGTTTCATGACCCTAAACAATTGTTCAGGTAATAGGAACATTGACCATATTTTCTGCATAATTAATGTTGCTGTAGTATAATAACATAAGAATGGCAAACAGAAAAATTTTGGAAATTTTCTGGTTAGCTCACTAACAAGATACTTAAGAAATACACATAGGCCTACTGGCCTACCTCTAGAATAATAGGCTAATTTCATCCTGAATCCATCTAGGTTATAACAATACATTGTGACAATAATAGGCATATGTATTTATATTAATAGAGTAGGTTATTCAGAAAGCTAAGAAACAAACTTACCTCTAGAATCAAAATTTAACTCTGAATCCAGTTTTGATATTTTTTTTTTTTATTTCAAATTTAAATTCAGGCTAACCTTAATAACCATATCCAAATATATAGTCTATAACAAATATTTTTCATGTATTTATTAATTATCAATTTTATTAATCTCAATTCAATTTACGGCTAAACTGGTTTTTAAAAAGATTGACACTAACAGGTATATAAACCATATCTAAAGAGAAAAGGATATCATCTTTGAGGGTCCCTAAATTGCTTAAAATTTAATTTATAACAGAAACAAATATCACATTAGGGTTCAGGTGGAAATTCTGCTTCAGGGGGCAAGTTTTTTTTTTCTTAGCTATCTGAATACTCTGTTAATATAAACATTTACAAGGCAATGCATTTTATCCTGTCTTCTCAATATGCAAATATATACCTCTGAATTTATATATGGACTGAATTTACCTTAATTATCTTAATTCACACTCTAGGGCAAAATAAGTTCCAATGTTATATCTGTTTGGCTCCATTGTTGAGATGGCAATTAAAACACCTTGCACAAAAAAAAAAAAATAGGACAACAGGATTATTGCTGTGATAAATTGAGAGAGGGACCATACATTTTGAGGATCTTGCCCTCTGACAAGGCAAATTTCTAAACATACAAACTTCCTTGAAAAATAACTCAATAGATACATGAAAAGAAAACTAAATTATTCTTTTTTCTTGGTGAGTTTTTCAATGACATCAATAGAATCATTTCTTGGGGACACCCAAGATGTGTGACCTCTTCAAGTGTCCAAAGTTGCCCCAACTGGGGGGTGACTTTGTACACACATTGGACATTTCAAGACATTTGTTAGTTCATGCTTGTAATGATCAATTCAGATACTATTAACATTTAATTCATATTATGTACAAGTTAAGTGCAACATTAAATTTATTTTATAGGAAATTGTACCAAAGAGCTTTGGCTGTTTGTCAGCTCCCCCTGCTTAAACTGGTGTTGGAAACTTCATGATAATATCTTGAAAGTTAGTTTTGACACAATCTTGACATTCAAGATGCTCAGGGAAAGTTCAGGGAAGATGAACTCCTAACCAGACTTGCAAACTTAGTTTGTATTTGCTACTCTGTCACTTATTTCTTCAATTCAACAAACAGCATTAAACAGCAGAGTTTTGCTGTCTACAGCAAACAGCAGTAACAGCATTAAACAGCAGAGTTTTGCTGTTTACAGCAAACAGCATTAAATAGCAGAGTTTTGCTGTTTACAGCAAACAGCATTAAACAGCAGAGTTTTTCTGTTTACAGCAAACAGCAGAGTTTTGCTGTTTACAGCAAAAAGCATTAAATAGCAGAGTTTTGCTGTTTACAGCAAACAGCATTAAACAGCAGAGTTTTGCTGTTTATAGCAAACAGCATTAAACAGCAGAGTTTTGCTTCTTTCTCATCAGAAACTTACAAGCACAAAATTTCCACAAGATAATTCTTCTGTCTCAACCTCACTGATACTTCCACAATGTAAAGACGTGTCATCTGACTTGTTGTTGAGCTGCATATCTGTGTCTGAAATGCTGTCTCTAGCTTTGTTGGCA